>NC_036858.1:53747689-53770088 GCF_002910315.2 Salvelinus sp. IW2-2015
CAGATTGTCTAGGCCGGCTGATTTGTAGTGGTCCAGATTTTGCAGCTCTTTCAGAACATCAGCTATCTGGATTTGGGTAAAGGAGAAATGGTGGGGGCTTTGGCGGGTTGCTGTGGAGGGTGCCGGGCAGTTGACCGGGGTAGGGGTAGCCAGGTGGAAAGCATGGCCAGCAGTAGAGAAATGCTTATTGAAATTCTCAATTATAGTGGATTTATCAGTGGTTACAGTGTTTCCTAGCCTCAGATCAGTGGGCAGCTGGGAGGAGGTGCTCTTATTCTCCATGGACTTTACAGTGTCCCAGAACTTTTTTGAGTTAGTAMTACAGGATGCAAATTTCTGTTTAAAAAGCTAGCCTTAGCTTTCCTAACTGCCTGTGTATATTTGTTCCTAACTTCCCTGAAAAGTTGCATATTAAAAAGTTGCTATTCGATGCTAATGCAGAACGCCACAGGATGTTTTTGTGCTGGTCAAGGGCAGACAGGTCTGGAGTGAACCAAGGACTATATCTGTTCCAAGTTCTACATTTTTTGAATGGGGCATGCTTATTTAAGATGGTGAGGGAGGYACTTTTAAAGAATAGCCAGGCATCATCGACTGACGGGATGAGGTCAATGTCATTCCAGGATACCCCGGCCAGGTCGATTAGAAAGGCCTGCTCGCAGAAGTGTTTTAGGGAGCGTTTGACAGTGATGAGGGGTGGTCGTTTGGTCGCAGACCCATTACGGATGCAGGCAATGAGGCAGTGATCGCTGAGATCTTGATTGAAAACAGCAGAGGTGTATTTGGAGGGCGAGTTAGTTAGGATGACATCTATGAGGGTGCCCGTGTTTACGGATTTGGAGTTGTACATGGTAGGTTCATTGATAATTTGTTTGAGATTGAAGGCATCAAGCTTGGATTGTAGGATGGCCGGGGTGTTAAGCATGTCCCAGTTTAGGTCACCTAGTATCATGAGCTCWGAAGATAGATGGGGGGCAATCAATTCACATATGGTATCGAGGGCACAGCTGGGGGCAGAGGGAGRTCTATTGCAAGGGGCAACAGTGAGAGACTTGTTTCTGGAAAGGTGMATTTTTAGAAGTAGAAGCTCGAATTKTTTGGGTACAGACTTGGATAGTAATACAGAACTCTGCAGGCTATCTTTGCAGTAGATTAAAACACCGCCCCCTTTGGCAGTTCTATCTTGGCGGAAAATGTTATAGTTAGCGATGGAGATTTCAGGKTTTTTGGTGGWTTTCCTAAGCCAGGATTCAGACACGGCTAAGACATCCGGGTTGGCAGAGTGTGCTAAAGCAGTGAGTAAAACAAACTTAGGGAGTAGGCTTCTAATGTTAACATGCATGAAACCAAGGCTTTTACGGTTACAGAAGTCAACAAATGAGAGCACCTGGKGAGTGGGAGTGGAGCTAGGCACTGCAGGACCTGGATTAACCTCTACATCACCAGATGAACAGAGGAGAAGTAGGATAAGGGTACGGCTAAATKCTATACGAACTGGCCGTCTAGCACGTTCGGAACAGAGAGTAAAAGGAGCAGGTTTCTGAGCACGATAGCATAGATTCAAGGCATAGTGTACAGACAAAGGTAAGGTAGGATGTGAGTACATTGGAGGTAAACCTAGGCATTGAGTAATGATGAGAGAGATATAGTCTCTAGAGACGTTTAAACCAGGTGATGTCATTGCATATGTAGGAGGTGGGACAACATGGTTGGTTAAGGCATATTGAGCAGGGCTAGAGGCTCTACAGTGAAATAAGACAGTAATCACTAACCAGGACCGTATGGATGAGGCATATTGATATTAGAGCGAGGCATGCGTAGCCAAGTGAACATATGGTCCAGTGAGTGGTTGGGCTGACTGGGACCCGGCGATTCAGACAGTTAGCAGGCCGATGCTAACACGCTAACAGTTAGTAGGCCGGGCTAAACAAGCTAGCAGTTAGCAGACCGGGCTGGCAAGCTAGCAGTTAGCAGACCGGGTTAGCAAGCAAGCAAGTTAGCAGGGGCTAGCAGTTTAGCAGACCGAGGCAGGCAAGCTAACGTTAGCAGTTAGCAGACTGGGGCAGGCAAGCTAGCAGTTAGCAGATGGGGGTAAGTCTGTTTTTGCCTCTTTGTGCGGTGACGTCAAATGACCAGTCATGGAATGAGTAGGGTTCCAAGTAGCTCTAGGTAGCTAGCAGGCCTAGCAGGTTAGCAGAGATGGGCCTCAGCGGGCGTTGCGCCTGAGGGGAGTGTTGGAATCCTCGGCAGATTATGTCGGTATTCCAGTCGTAGAGGATCGGGGGTTCGTGCCCTGTACCGGCAGTAGAAGGGGTCCGGATTTGTAGCCCAGGAGTGGGCTTCAGTGGTAGCACAGGAGCCCTGGTCGGGCTAGCTTCAGGCTAATTGGTGCTTCTCCGGTGGAAACGCTAGCCAGGAGTGGTCACCCGGGATTGCGGTTAGCTAGTTGCGAAGATCCAGTGAAAATGTTCAGAGTTTGCGGTAGGAATCCGGGATATGGAGAGAAATATGTCCGTTATGCTCTGGTTTGAGTCACGTTGTTCGAACTGGGAGAGCTTTCCAAGCTAAAGGTTAGCTGATGACCGCTAGCAATGGTTTGTTAACTGATAGCTGGTGGTAGTTAGCTGGCTAGCTTCAGTTGAGGGATTCCTGATCCGAAGTAAATAGAAATACTTTAGAAAAAAGCAGATCCACGCCACATTGGGTGAGGCGGGTTGCAGGAGAGTATTTTGAAGTTGAGTTTTAGGAAAATATTTTTAAAAGATATGCGAACAAAAATATGTAAAAAGATATATACAAGGGACACGACACGACAAAGACGTCTGACTGCTACGCCAACTTGGGAAAAATCGGTTGATGCTTTCATAATAAAACAAAATAGTACCCTTTGTTGCCGTGATACCACTACATGGTTGTTTTTATGGAAAAAACACTTCAAGGTGGCAGGTAGCCTAGTGGTTAGTGAGTTGGTCAGTAACCTAAAGTAGTGGTTCGAATACCCGAGCCGACAAGATGAAAGATCTGTCTATGTGCCCTTGAGCAAGGCACTTAACCCTTATTTGCTCCAGGGGTGCCATACTACCATGGCTGACCCTGTAAAACAACACATTTCACTGCACTTATCTGGTGTATGTGCACATATATATATTTTTAAATGTAAGTAAAAAAGACACATAAAAGAACTGTCCCTGTACTGTTGACAACCTGAGACCTATTGTCCTGTACTGTTGGCTACCTGAGACCCATTGTCCCTGTACTGTAGGCCTACCTGAGACCCATTGTCTCTGTACTGTTGGCTAGCTGATACCCATTGTCCTGTACTGTAGGCTACCTGAGACCCATTGTCCCTGTACTGTAGGCTACCTGAGACCCATTGTCCTGTACTGTTGGCTACCTGAGCCCAGTTGTCCCTGTACTGTAGGCTACCTGAGCCAGTTTCTTAGCAGTACATTCAGTGAATTACTGAAAAAATGTACTGCCGCTAATCTCTCCATCAGACTGATTTCTGCCAACTGTATCTCTGTGAGAGAGCCACGTAATTAATCACGAACGTAGCACAATTACTCAGAGATCTGTAATGATCTGCACTTCATTTAACTAAGTATAATATACCTCCATTGATTAATTACCGCGTGTTATATAATGAATTATGATAGACATTTTGGGAGTCTGCTGTTTTTTTGCAGCAGCATGACTCACTGGGCCTTCCTGGYATTACTGCATGGGACTCTTGCTACAGTTCAGATGTGTGTGTGGGGGGGTGCATCTCTTACCCAGACTAAAAAACCTATGTGAACACAATCCATCAACCATAACCGTCAAACTCTCACATTAGCCTTCATAGCGTATCAATGTTCAGGGCATGTGTCAAGGAATGTGTATGGTAAGGTGAGATCATGCAAACCATACCACCATACAGGTGTACATGAGTGTTTTTCTATTAGGACGATTTCCTGCACTTCAGTTTGGGCTTGAGTCAATGGCCTGACCACTATTGTGCATTAGTACTCAACATCAAAACTGCATAGCTTTTATAGTGATACTGACCTTGGTTTGAATAAACATAACCATAGGGTATTGACAACATTTTGGAGGCTATATTTTACGTACTGTATTTAAACCATTAAACCAACCTCCACAGKAACCAGCAACCACTTTTCCAAGATACAACCTTACTGACTCAGAAATTAATACTGTGAAAGGATGCATGTTCAAAGAAATCAATGTAAAATCTATTTTAACCCGGTGAGGTGTTCCTTTATACGATTTGTCTATTTGCCCTTTCACTCACCTCATGCGCAAGTACTGGTCACTCATCACTGCTTCTGCTTCGTCACACCAGCCAGGTCCCCTCTCCCACTCGTATACGGTGACATTAAAGTCTTCCACTAAACCCTTTAGGCAGACCCACATTCTGTTTCCCGCAACCACCACACGGGTGAAGGTGTCAATCGCATCCAGCTTCTAAACACTCCCCTCATATCTCCCCTCACATTCTGTTGGCATTTATTCCCCACACATAATCCAATCAGAATCAGTTTGCCTCTAGTCCTGGCATTGGTTCTATCTAGCCAGAAAGGCAACTCTCTCTTATCTCTCCATGTGTCCCTTTCACAGCTTGTTTCAACTGTGTCGCTTCCAATGTTCTTTGTGGAATCTACTGCACTTGTTCAACTGCCCGTCCCAGACATTTGTCCACTCTGACCTACCAATCCTAGCCATTTGCCCCAGTCTGACCTTCCGTTAACATTTAAAAATAAATTCAGTTTGATGATATAGGATGAGAAAAAAAAATCGAATCAAATCAAACTTGTATTAGTCACATGTGCCGAATACAACAGGTGTAGACCTTACAGTGAAATGCTTACTTACGAGCCCCTAACAACAATGCAGTTTAAAAAAGAATACGGATAAGAACAAGAAATAAAAGTAACAAGTAATTACAGAGCAGCAGTAAAATAACAATAGCGAGACCATATACAGGGGGTTCCCGGGACAGAGTCAATGTGCGGGGGCACCGGTTAGTTGAGGTAATATGTGCATGTGGGTAGAGTTATCAAAGTGACTATGCATAGATGATAACAACAGAGAGTATCAGAGGTGTAAAAGAGGGGAGGGGGGTGTGTGCAATGCAAATAGTCTGGGTAGCCATTTGATTAGGTGCTCAGGAGTCTTATGGCTTGGGGGTAGAAGCTGTTTAGAAGCCTCTTGGATCTAGACTTGGCACTCCGGTACCGCTTGCCGTGTGGTAGCAGAGAGAACGGTCTATGACTAGGGTGGCTRGAGTCTTTGACAATTTTTAGGGCCTTCCTCTGACACCGCCTGGTATAGAGGTCCTGGATGGCAGGGAGCTTGGTGATGTACTGGGCTCTTCGCACTACCCTCTGTAGTGCCTTGCGGTTGGAGGCCGAGCAGTTGCCATACCAGGCAGTGATGCAACCAGTCAGGATACTCTCGATGGTGCAGCTGTAGAACCTTTTGAGGATCTGAGGACCCATGCCAAATCTTTTCAGTCTCTTGAGGGGTAATGGTTTGCAAGCCCTGCCACATCCGACGAGCGTCAGAGCCGGTGTAGTACGATCCGATCTTAGTCCTGTATTGATGCTTTGTCTGTTTGATGGTTCATCTGAGGGCATAGCGAGATTTCTTATAAGCTTCCGGGTTAGGGTCCCGCTCCTTGAAAGYGGCAGCTCTAGCCTTTAGCTCAGTGCGGATGTTGCCTGTAATCCATGGCTTCTGGTTGGGGTATGTACGTACGGTCACTGTGTGGACGACGTCATCGATGCACTTATTGATGAAGCCAATGACTGATGTGGTGTACTCTTCAATGCCATCGGAGGAATCGCGGAACAWWTTCCAGKCTGTGCTAGCAAAACAGTCCTGTAGCTTAGCATCTGCTTCATCTGACCACTTTTTTATTGATTTAGTCACTGGTGCTTCCTGCTTTCATTTTGCTTGTAAGCAGGAATCTGGAGGATAGAATTATGGTCAGATTTGCCAAATGGAGGGCGAGGGAGAGCTTTGTATGCGTCTCTGTGTGTGGAGTAAAGGTGGTCCAGAGTTCTTTTCCCTTTTCCTCTGGTTGCACATTTAAATATGGCTGCAATCCCGCTAACGGGATCGATATGACAACAGCCARTGAAAGTGCAGGGCGCCAAATTCAGAAAGCAGAAATCTCATAATTAAAATTCCTCAGACATACATGTGTTTTATACCATTTTAAAGGTAATCTTRTTKTTAATCCCACCAAAGTGTCCGATTTMRAATATGCTTTTCAGCGAAAGCACTACAAATGATTATGTTAGGTCACACCAAACCTCAATAAGCACAGCCATTTATCCAGCGAAAGATAGCTTTCACAAAAAGCAGAAATATAGCTAAAATAATCACTAACCTTTGATGATCTTCTTCAGATGACACTCATAGGACTTCATGTTACACAATACATGCATGTTTTGTTTGATAAAGTTCATATTTATATAAAAAAATCTGAGTTTACATTGGCGCGTTACATTCACTAGTTCCAAAAACATCCAGTGATAGTGTATAGCCACATCGTTTCAACAGAAATACTCATCATAAATGTAGATGATAATACAAGTTATACACATGGATTTAAAGATATACCTCTCCTTAATGCAACCGCTGTGTCAGATTTCAAAAACTTTACGGAAAAAGCAAACCATGCAATAATCTGAGACGGCGCTCAGAACATTAGTAAAATTTGCCGCCATGTTGGAGTCAACAGAAACCAGAAAATACATGATAAATGTTTCCTTACCTTTGATGAACTTAATCAGAATGCATTCCCAGGAATCCCAGGTCCACAATAAATGCTTGATTTGTTCGATAATGTCCGTTATTATGTCAATTAGCTACTTTGGTTAGCGCGTTTGGTAAACAATTCCAAAGTCACAAAGCGCGTATACGTGACGAAATGTCCAAAAGTTCCGTAACAGTCAGTGAACACATGTCAAACGATGTTCTGAATCAATCTTTAGAATGTTGTTAATATTCATCTTGAATAACGTTCCAACCGGAGAATTAGATTGACTTCAGTTGAGCGATGGACGGAGCTGCCTTCACGTGAACGCGCGTGGTCAAAGCATGGTCAGCTCGTGGCAGTGGTGACTAATTCCTGTCTCCTTCGCCCCCCTTCACATTAGAGTCATCAGACAAAGTTCTATTGACTGTTGACATCTAGTGGAAGCCGTAGGAAGTGAAAACTCATCCTTATCTTGCTGTAATTTCAATGAGAGCTTGGTTGAAAATCTGCCACCCCAGAATAAAATCCAAACAGGAAGTGGAACTTCTCAGGTTTTTGCCTGCCATATGAGTTCTGTTATACTCACAGACATAATTCAAACAGTTTTAGAAACTTCAGAGTGTTTTCTATCTAATACTACTAATAATATGCAAATATTAGCAACTATGACTGAGGAGCAGGCCGTTTACTCTGGGCACCTCTGTGCACCTTTCATCCAACCTACTCAATACTGCCCCTGCAGCCATAAGAAGTTAACATGTTGATAGAAATTTGGTAAAACGGATTTAAGKTTCCCTGCMTTAAAGTCCCYGGCTACTAGCAGCGCCGTCTCTGGGTAAGCGTTTTCTTGTTTGCATATGGCGGAATACAGCTCATTCAATGCCGTCTTAGTGCCAGCCTCTGACTGTGGTGGTATGTAAACAGCTACGAAAAATACAGATGAAAACTCTCTAGGTAGATATTGTGGTCTACAGCTTATCATGAGATACTCTACCTCAGGCGAGCAATAGCTCAAGACTTCCTTAGATATCGTGCACCAGCTGTTATTTACAAAAACATGTAACCCACCGGCCCTTGTCTTACCAGACGCCGCTGTTCTATCTTGCCGGTACAGTGTATAACCAGCCAGCTGTATGTTGATAGTATTGTCGTTCAGCCACGACTCCGTGAAGCATAAGATATTACAGTTTTGAATGTCCCATWGGTAGTTTAATCTTSTGCGTAGGTCATTTATTTTATTCTCCAAAGATTGCACGTTTGTTAGCAGAATGGAAGGAAATTAGGCTTTATTCGATCGCCTACAAATTATCAGAAGGCAGCCCGCCCTTTGGCCCCTTTTTCTCTGCCTCTTCTTCACRCAAATCACTGGGATCTGGGCCTGTTCCCAAGAAAGCAGAATATTGTTCGCGTCGGGCTCGTCAGACTCGTTAAAGGAAAAAAAGGATTCTGCCAGTCCGTGGTGAGTAATCGCAGTCCTGATGTCCAGAAGTTATTTTCGGTCAYAAGAGACGGTAGCGGTAACATTATGTACAAAATAMGTTTTTTWWWAAGTTACAAAAAACTTTTWCTAGTATATGGAGATACGTACTGATTATGGTTAACTTMATTTCTGTCAGTTGGATCCTGTAGCGGGCACATCAGGTTAACAACTGTGGCTCGTCATGATTTTACCCAGTTGTGGTTTATATCTACTTGGATGAGTGAGAGTTAATTTAACTGTGTGCAGTGACCTTTTWGTGGCTGTCGGTTTTTGAAAGGATGGTTTTGTATCTCCATTTGACATCTGTAAATATAGTAAACAGGCAGAGATCCCAGAGATATAATTTGATTCCTGAGAGGAAATTACAAAGAAATAATGCAATCCATCTCCCTTTCTCTCTGTCATTCACAGAAGCCCTGAGCTCTTTTCTTTACGTCAGTCATGCATTATTTAGTATTGMCACTCTCCTGTCATGAGAGCCAGCGTCTGCTCTGTTCCAGGTTTGAAGTAGCAGGCTTAGTTCTTACGAACAAGTATGTTTACTTACACCTTGGTTACAGAATTAATCAAGAATGAATGCATATGTTAATTTTATGCACAGAATTGATGTGTGTGAGAACTTTCATGAGCGAAAGTAGAAASATGTCCTTTTCCCTCCATTTTGGATTTAAAAAAAAAGTGTTTTACACTGGTTTCATAGTTCAATTTGCAATGTAAAACKGTTTAATAACATGGGAAATTAATTGAAAAGGTAATGCCCTTGTATTAAATGAATTTAATACAAGGGAATTGAATTATACCATGTTATTATTAATCCTGGTATTTTAGTCAACCCATTATCATAAATTATCGTGAAATAGACACAAAATACTTATGTTCACCACACAATTTTTATTACAGTGCATTTCAATCACAGATCAAGGTAAAAGCTGCTTAATACAGAAAGGATAGGAGGGAGGTTGGTCGGGGAGGATGGGTGAGCGTATAACGTGATGGACAACTTTAGCATTTTAGCTAATTAGCACTTTGTGACTACTTACTACTTTTCAACTACTTAGCTAGCATGTTAGTTAACCCTAACCAACCCTTTAACTACTTTGCTAGCATGTTACCTAAGCCTAACCTTAACCCTTAACCCTAACCTTAACCCCTGACCCTAATCTTAACATAGAGCCTACCCAGCTAGCGAGGAATGAGGAATCGGCCCAAAAGCGGTCCTCTTCCGGGGGGCCGGAACTGATTGAATTGGCCCGGAATCGGGTGTCAGACTCGGCCCGGAATCAAAATGAATGACTGCCCAGAATCAGCCCAAGTACATTGGGCCGTGTCCGTCTATCGGAATTCAGCCGACTTTGCCGGCATCTTACCAGAAACCCCCCAGAAGCGGCCCGATGCAAATTTAAATAAATGTATGAAAAATTACCTGATTTAGTCATTTTAAATATTACTATTATACATTTTATACATACAAATTATACCCATCCACAAAAAAATGTTTTGTTTTGGAGGAAACACCATACACCTGGTGACCGTGTCAGCATGCATGCGACTGGCCCGCCATAGGAGTCGCTACAACACAATGGGACAAGGACATCCCGGCCGGCCAAACCCTCCCCTAACTTGGGCAACGCTGGGCCAATTACATATCGCCTCATGGGTTTCCCGGTCGGGGCTGGCACAGGTCTCGAACCAGCATCTGTAGCAACACAGTTTGCACTGCGATGCAGTGTCTTAGACTGCTGCACCACTCAGGAGTTGCCTTGCACAAAGTATCAAAATACTAAAATGCTACACAAGACGCTTAAAGAATTTCATTCAAGTGTTAATTGTATTTTTTATCATGCAAAAATAAATAATGAAATGTTAATTATATAAAGCAGCCCATGTAATCACCTACCAGAGAGTAGCCCCAATCGGCCTGAGCCCCAAGTAATACATTTGGGCCAGATAACTCACACCGGAATCGGCCCGAGCCCCAAGTAATACATTTGGGCCAGATAACTCACACCGGAATCTGCCCGAGCTCAATCCCTGCTCGGGCCACATGATGTTGKCAGAGTCTGACTCTCAGCCGAGTGCCCTGACTCTCAGTCGGAATCGACCCAGATCCACAGTGCTAGCTGAGTAGCTAACGTTAGTCACCAAGCTAACGCTAGCCACAACAAATTGGACTTCATTATGAACAAAATCGTGTTTTGGACACGAATGCGTTACGAAAAAAAATTGTGTGGTAGACAAGAAAATCGTGTACTGGACACGAATCCTTTATGAAGAAAATCATGTGGACATGATTATTCTTATTTTTGTGCCTGTCACGAATTTCGAATAAGTAATTTGTGTCTATTTCACAATAATCTGTGATAGTGTGKTGATTTTACTAGGTGGCATCTCACTTTGCATAATTTTCAGTGCAGAATTATACAGAACTGTGGCTGATGTAACCATGGAAACATAGGATTAAAGCAGTCTGTGCTGCAACTTTAAATGCAACTCTGGAAGCTCATTTAATACTGCACATGAACACCAAGGGTTCCGTTTTAATGGCTTAAATAAGCGGCACTGGTGTCAAATGAAACCATAATACACCCAACATTTTTACTTCAAAACCTCTAATTTAGAAATTAACATCACCCTACATGTCACATAATAATGTACTGAGATGTACATTTCTACAGGTTTAGAGATGAATGATGTACATTTCTACGGGTTTTGAGATGAATGATGTGCCAGGTGTTTGAAGGTATAAATTGTGTTTTTTGTACCCTGTCAAAATATCACCCTTATAATCCACTTAATAAGTAATCCAATCAACGACATACCACCAAGGAGATTTTGGAGCCATTATACAAACGAAGTAAAATGAAAAGCATGTCTATGACACTACTTTATCACTTAAAGACTGGAAGTTTGGCATTGTAGTCTTAGACTTCAAAATCAATGTTATGCTACCCGTATATTTTGTGACTGATACACTATGATCGTTGTACTGCTCTCTTTTTAGAAATTCTGTCAACCCACCCCCAAAAAATGTATCATGATAACTGGTGCTAAATTACATAATACAGAAACTCGTTGAGTCAGTCCCATACATTGCCAGTTCAACATAGCAACCAGGCGTGAGGTAATGGAAGGTTTAGGAACCTGAAAATGCAGCACTAACATACCAGTGAATTTCTGAAGGACAGGGCAATTAATAGGCTTCAAGGGGAATACAGTCATTTATCGAGGGAGGGAGCAGCACAATTGTTAATTTCTGTCCCCCAATGATAAAGGGCTAAATTGATTGGTGTGTCTTGCAGTGTATCACCGACAGACATTGTGCTGAAGGCCACTACTCCTGACTTATAGTGTTTTCTAGGGCACTAATATATWATTTTTTACCTAATTGAGAAGCTTTTATTTATTCCTTATACACTGGAGGCATAGTGGATGAAATTGAACCTATTCTGAAATGTCACAAGCCATACTGTAAAAGCTTGTAAATTCCCTCCTTGGAATTTATTCCCCCCAATTGTCTCAAAAAGAACTTTGAACATAGCAGTCTGCAAGATGTACATTTATTTACACTTATCCACATCTGAAGATAGCTAGGTTAGACAACCACATATCTCTGTCATAGTATTCAATAGTATGTCAATTTTCCTCAATAAAGTAGCTATCAGCAAACTCAGTGCTAGTAGGAAAAAGAAAAGTGTGAGTGTTAGTTCACGAAAGGCAAGGTTTTTAGTCCGATTTTGAGTCTTCCCTTCTGATTTTGAACCTCTGCTGCTTTTAACTCAAAATAAAAGAGTAAAGGTATCTAGGGCTATACCAATCTTGCCACTGATTTAGTTCCATAAAGGAGTATTTTTTTCCCCTTGGTCATGCATGTTACACCTCCACACCCTGGACCGGCCCTGCCAATATGCCACATAAGCGGCCACTTAGGGCCCCCCTGACCAAAGGAGGAATTCAGTTTGTTGAGACCCTGACTAATAGTATAATACACAAGTTCCAATTTCAAAATTGGGTAATGCGTCTGCAGATTTTTCTCTTATGTCAGTCACTGACAGTGAATCAGTTAGCCCATGTTAGATTGCTATGTAAGTTCATTGATCTAAATCTTGTAGTGATCATGGTCAAGTTATCGACAGGGAAAACAGGGCACGTGCCCAAGAGCCGTGACCTCCAGGGCCCCCCCCCATTGATTTGGCATAAGTCATGGCGAAATGTGTAAAATTGCAGGTAATTCATTTCAAAACTGCAAAATTGTCTCTCCACCCCACTGGAAAATATGTAGAATTGCAGGATATTAGCTTTAAAAATGCTTGGCAAAATAAGTAGAATTGAGTAGAAATACGTTTTAAAACTTTTTTAAAAAGTATCTGCCCCATGGCAAAATGTGTAGAATTGCATGAAATAAGTTTTAAAACAGCAAAATGTTCTCTCCACCCCACAACAAAATGTGTAGAATTGCAGGAAATTTGCTTTAAAAWTKTWAAARGTTATCTCCACCCCATAGCAGAATTTGTATAATTGAAAGAAATTCTTTAAAACTGCAGAAATGTCCTTTGCCTGTCAGCAAAATGAGTAAAAATTGCATGAAATTACTTTAAAAACTGCAACAAAAAAATATCTGCTGCCAAGAGAGGGGCCACTAAAATGTTTTGCCCGCGAGGTGGGCTGGCCCCCAACCAAATTTTGCTTAGGGCCCACAAAGGGCTAGGGGCCGGTCCTGTACACACTCAATGAGAACATACCCTTACAAAAATACTCTTTCAAATTTGCAGTTTCACACGTRAAACCATATTTTCACATATTACATTTAAAGTTCACATGTTAACGCCACCTTTTCACATGTGAGGAGAATAAGTGGTTACACCTCACATATGAATTGCAATTTGAAACCATATTTTCACATATTACATTTAAAGTTCAAACGTTAACACCACCTTTTCACATGTGAGGAGAATAATTGGTTACACCTCACAAATTAATTGTAGTTTCACATGTGAAAATCATATATGCAATTTCACATGTGGAATTGCATTTGCCGTTTAACATGTTATAAAAAACTCACACGTGAAAATGTCACTTTCATATGTGGAATTGCAAGTTCACATGTGAAAATCAATCACATGTGAAAATCGAATTTYACTCCAATGTTTATAAAAAAATGYAAACAACCACTATATAGACTAAAACATGGTTAAAACTATCATTTTGATATCATGGATGGTCCGTCATTGCATCCATAGCGTAGTCTGAAACTGTGGCTAGGAGAACACTTAATGTTAATGTTTCAATTAAGGATTGCCGCTTTAAACACCTTTAATAGAGAAATAGTGTTATTATATGGTGCAATCCTCTAGTGAGTGAGTTACTTTTGTACCATTAATATCAAGCAAAACTTGAAAGTCGAGAATAAAATTCTTAGTATTTCAATCAAAAATAATGATATTGAAAGCAAAGCATAAACCAAAAAGTATTGATTGCAAAACAAAATATTGCAAGGAAATAATAAAAAAAATGCGAGAACAATTAATTGTAAATGGATGCAAAAAAATATTTTGCAGCAACAAAAACAAAATATGCTAATGCGATTTTAATAAAACATCTCCCTCTTKCCTGAAATTTTTCCAATCTTTAGTTATGTTACCCTGACCTTTTATTTTGTTTCCTTTTTTCCAGTTGCAAGTTTTGGCACATTCATTCCAGCAACATAGCACCCTCCATCCCACTGCCGGTTTGCCTCTGAAGCTAAGCAGGGTCTATCCTGGTTGGTCCCTGGATGGGACACTGGAAGTGGTGAAATTAAAAGTGTGGAGAAAACAATTTCACATGGGGRTTTTGTTTTCAMAGGTGAAAAATGTACATGTGAAACTTCACACATGTTTGAAAACCACGTCTGACCTGTGATTTTTTTTTWAACATGTGACATTTTTCACATGTGATTTGTTCACACGTGTGTGTTTAAAAATGTGTTTTTTTTTATGGTGGTGGGCATAAAGAAAATGTATGACATTGGTTTCCCTTTCTACTATGCTCTGTGGATGGCATTTCTGTTGTCTCTGAGGTGTTTTGCTAGTTCCAATGTAATTCAGTTTTATTTGGATGGTATTTCCTTCCTTTCCACAGACAACTTAACAGGCCTAAAGGCATATAAAGCAAACCAAGTGTGAGTGGCAAGTAGACCTTGTAAACTGTGTGTTGAGAAAACAAAATAACCCTTCATGGCACCCTGTACATGACAAGGTTTATTTGCAGGGTTTCTGTCWATATAGGGCTTATCTGTTGCAGATGTAATGGAATGCATACTCTCTATGCATACTCTATGGCAAGGGTGCTCCAGTCCTCGTGGTCTATGTTGGTTCCAGATTTGGTAGATTTGATAGAAGATTTTCACCTGGAGTTTTTTTAACAGGTGAAACAGCAAATGTGATTTTCACATGAGAAAGTTAACATGTAAAACCGCCAATTTCACATATGAAACTGCAATTCACATGTGAGGTGAAAATATGTTATTCTTCTAATTTGAAAAGGTGACAATAACATGTGAAYTCTAAATTTAATACATGTGAAGATATGGTTTCACGTGAAATTTAAGCTCAACGTGTGAAAACAGCTATTTCACGTGTGAAAATGCGATTTTCACATGTGAAACTGCAAATTTGACAACAACAAAAAATGTGTAAGGTTTCTACATTGAACCTAAAAGAGTTCTACCTGACCCCAAAAAAKATTCAGGTATAATTACGCACCACTGCACAGCGGGCACAGCAGGCACCGCACCTTTTGGTTAGACAAAACCCTGAAATTATTGCTAATATCATTCAGGTGGTTTAACAATATTTTTCTACTTGAGAAATACATTATGTGTACTGTTTGTTTTTGTTGCAATTTCTGGTCCTTACCCTTGCCCTCAGACATTACTGCGTSAGCATATTTCAGAAGTTGTTATCGGTTCTACATTATGCAAATGTMAATACAAAATGCTGTCAAAAGGGTATAGCTGGCTGGATTAAAAGGATATTAGGCTTTCACTGCACAAGGACTGACCCTCAAATGACATTTCCACCAAATATAGTAAATCTAGTGTATCAGTTCTTAGAAAAAAGGGTTCTTCGGCTGTCCCCATAGGATAACCCTTTTTGGGTTCAGGTAGAACTCTTTTAGGTTCAATGTAAAACCCTCTGCGGAAAGGGTTCTACATGGAACAAAAAAATATTATTCAAAGGGTTCTCCTWTGGGGACAGCCGAAGAACCCTTTTAGGTCCTAGATAGCACATTTGTAAGAGATATCAACCACTGAAATATTTTAGATTAGTGTGTGGTTCATTTAATTKTATGTCTACGGTTCTATTGCAAGAAGTGTTCAAATGCWTAAATCCAATATCTTTGATATTACAGCTGTGATTGAATTTGATGCATTTTCATTAATGGGGTACAAAAATGAAAAGTAAATATCAATGTCAAACTTTTCCATTGGGGATCCACTATTGCTTTCCACTTTTGTCAAAATAACTTGAAAAGAAGAAGCTCTAAGTCGAGTGTGATGACATTGTAGCAAACAATTTTCCCACAGAACCGTCTGTCCCCGCTCCCTCACTGTTTGTGAGCTTTCTAGCTTTCTTTGAGAGCTATAGCATGAACGCATTCAGGCACACACTCACTTCTCATCTCTCTCACCTACTCCTTGTTGCCAGGCCACTGGACTCAGCCACACACTCTTCTGCGTACACTGCTGGAGCTGCAGTCAGCCGACAAGACGCTCCCCATTCCAATTCTCCCATGCACCTGCTTGCACTCACCTTAGATGTCCACATCACTCACATGTTAACTTGGTGGGCGCTCTGTCTCGCAGTAGCACTAAGGCCCACCGGCACTTGTGTGAGACCTGTTCCTTACTATAGCTCATCACATGGTTGGGATTTTTTTTTTATGAAWAAAAAAAACCATCAGTATGATAACTTGGCTGTGACATCATCAGTATGTTAGAAAAACATTACACATGTATAACTCAATTTGAGGCTGGTTTTGACCTATTTTCAAGTTACTGCTATTTATTTGTATTGAATAAACACCCCTGATTATAAAGGCATTATATTGAACGTCATACCAGTGGGAGACATTTTCTTTCACGAGAGACATCTGGCAATTGTAATGAATATTCAGGGAGAAAAAGGTGTGGATTSACGCACAGAGCGYGGCMGATGTTTATTACGCCTTCGCAGAAGGCAGAAATCGTGGTCACAGGCAGGCAAAGGTCAAACACAGGTAGGCAGTCAAAAACAAACAATACCTCACAACCATACAAACAGAAAGAACTGAACAGGGAGATGATGAGACCAGGTGAGAAACTAACACAGGTGAAATCAATTAACTAAATTGAAAGACAGGGCTACGTTCAAGAACACAAAGAATAAGAACACAAGGTTGACTAAGAAAAGAAAAGCAGAASCTTACAGCAATACTTCGATTTTTTTTTGTGTGCCTCAGCACTACAATTCACATCATGACAGTTTTTTTTACTCTTATTWGCGCAGTGAAACAAAGCACGGTGACTTTAAATTTAATCTAAGATTGTGACCACAAAGTGCTTATTAAAGAACGGTACTTAGAGGGGATATGGTTTATTTGTAAGACCAGTGTTGAGGTGTAAAAGAGGCTTTTAATTAGGCTAGGGAAGGTCAAAGAGTCTGAGAGGAAATTTCTCTATAGCCTATGCAGTCGCCAAAAAACGCTAACATCGTCCTTGTKGCCTCTGTGGGCTTTGTGTGCAGGGCCCAATGCATGGCTAGAACCCATTTTTTAACCAATCAGATTGCAAGGCTGTAAATAACCGTTTTATAATGCACATTGAATTCAGGTTGGTCAGCGATCCAAACATTGATTGCAGGGGTCTACGTCTGTAGGGCAAATTTAACAGAATTGAGTACACAGCTCTGCAGAGACCATTAAAAACTATGACAGAACATTCATCTCAGTTCTTATTTTAAAGCCACAGTTATAGGCGTTAACAATCTATATTTGATTGAGAGCTGACTGCTCTCCGCAGAGTGATGAATAACCTTTTACTTACACATTGAAATAAAATGAAGCATGACAAGGTCAAAGGTGAAGACTCAAAAGAGACAWTGATAAATCATTTAGCAGACAGAATTCTAAAGTGGTCCAACATATAGTTCACTCAGCTGCAGGCAAATCCAAGCCAAATCAAAGTTGGAATAATCTACTCTATTAACAGCAAGAGAAACATCTCAACGGGAGTGTCACGGCCGTTAAAAAGAACTGGACCAAWGTKCAGYGTGATGAGCGTACATTTTCCTTTTATTTCAGTAAATGTCGCCAACAAAACAACAAACKAAAAAACAACCGTGAAGCTTACAGAGCTATAGTGCCACTAACAAAGATAACTACCCACACTGAAAGGAGGGAAAAAGGGCTACCTAAGTATGATTCCCAATCAGAGACAACGATAGACAGCTGTCCCTGATTGAGAACCATACCCGGCCAAAACATAGAAATAAAGAAACATAGAAAACAAAGCATAGAATGCCCACCCCACATCACACCCTGACCTAACCAAATAGAGAAATAAAACAGCTCTCTAAGRTCAGGGCATGACAGGGAGGGTGTTTTTCTCTTTAACTATCCTTGTGTTTGTGGTAATCTCTAAGGCAGGGGTCGGCAACAGGCGGGCAGCAGGAAAGTTGTGATTTATTTTGGTCCCCAAAGTTTTGAGTAAGTAAATAAAATAATCATATTTTGGGGATTCTAGTMAAATAAAAAATAAAGACTTTAAAATCAGTAAATCAGGTAAAATGTGTTTAATTTAGGAAATCTATTCCCAAGTATTTCCACGAATAAAGAAAAGAGACATACAGTATTTTTACTATTTTCTACATTGTAGGATAATAGTGAAGACATCAAAACTATGAAATAACACATATMGAATCATGTAGTAAGCAAAAAAAGTGTTAAACAATTCAAAATATATTTAGATTTGAGATTCTTCAAAGTAGCCTGCCTTTGCCTTTGACAGCTTTGCACACTCTTGGCATTCTCTCAACCAGCTTCACCTGGAATGCTTTTCCAACAGTCTTGAAGAAGTTCCCACATATGCTGAGCACTTGTTGGCTGCTTTTCCTTCACTCTGCGGTCCAACTCATCCCAAACCATCTCAATTGGGTTGAGGTCAGGTGATTATCATCTGATGCAGCAATCCATCACTCTCCTTGATCAGCCTGGGGGTGTGTTTTGAGTCATTGTCCTGTTGAAAAACAAATGATAGGCCCACTAAGCGCAAACCAGATGTCATGGCATATCGCTGCAGAATGCTGTGGTAGCCATGCTGGTTAAGTGCTGTCTCTTATACACATCTAGATGTGTATAAGAGACAGGCATATCGCTACAGAATGCTGTGGTAGCCATGCTGGTTAAGTGTGCATTGAATTCTAAATAAATCACAGACAGTGTCACCAGCAAAGCACCCCCACAACTCCTCCTCCATGCTTCATGGTGGGAACCACACAGGCAGAGATCATCCGTTCACCTACTCTGCATCTCACAAAGACACGGCAGTTGAAACCAAAAATCTCACATTTGGACTAATCAGACAAAAGGACAGATTTCCACCGGTCTAATGTCCATTGCTCGTGTTTCTTGGCCTAAGCAAGTCTCTTGTTCTTATTGGTGTCCTTTAGTATTGGTTTCTTTGCAGCAATTCGACCATGAAGGCCTGATTCACGCAGTCTCCTCTGAACAGTTGATGTTGAGATGTGCATGTTACTTCAACTCTGAGGCATTTATTTGGGATGCAATTTCTGAGGCTGGTAACTCTAAATTACATATCCTCTACAGCAGAGGTAACTCTGGGTCTTCCTTTTCTGTGGCGGTCCTCATGAGAGCCAGTTTCATCATAGCGCTTGATGCTTTTTGCGACTGCCCTTGAAGAAACTTTAAAATGTTCCATATTGACTGACCTTCATGTCTTAAAGTAATGCTGGACTGTCGTTTCTCTTTGCTTATTTGAGATGTTCTTGCCATAATATGGACTTGGTCTTTTACCAAATAGGGATATCTTCTGTATAYCACCCCTACCTTGTCACAACACAACTGATTGGCTCAAACGCATTAAGAAGGAATGAAATTCCACAAATTAACTTTTAACAAAGCACACCTCTTAATTGAAATGCATTCCCGGTGACTATCTCATGAAGCTGGTTGAGAGATTGCCAAGAGTGTGCAAAGCTGTCAAGGCAAGCGTGGCTACTTTGAAGAATCTCAAATATATTTTGATTTGTTTAACACTTTTTTGGTTATGACATGGTTCCATATGTGTTATTTCATAGTTATGTCTTCACTTTTATACTACAATGTAGAAAATAGTAAATATAAAGAAAAATCCTTGAATRAGTAGGTGTGTCCAAACCTTTGACTGGTACAATATGTGATGGTGTCTCAATGTAATTAAGGTTTGAAATKATTGTTATTTTCAAATCTTTTTGAGCTTAGTTGTGGTCAATTCGAAGTGTACAAATTATTATAATTATGTTCTGGCCCCCCGACCATCCTCTCAGACAAAAATTTGCCCACGGCTGAATCTAGTTGCCTACCACTGCTCTAAGGAATGAGTGTGTCATTATTTATGCATGTAGGCTAGATCATGTAATAGCACAAAACAGTTTTATAGGCCATCCATATAATGCAATACATGGACAGAAGGAGGAGGAAGGAGGAGTTTGGACAATGGAATGAGGATGTCATAAAATGGACACCATACTATAGTCTATAGATAATGTCATTTGACAGCCTCTTACTGCAATGCTACTCTTCATTGTTATATGTAAAAGACCACAATATAAATGTGCCAGTTAAATAACTMTTGAAGTTTATCTCAATTAAATGCAAATTTACTGGAGACTATTGTCAAACAAAGTTTTTGTAATTATCGTCAGTATAATGGAATTGCACTGCTCCATTTTATTTTCAAATGGTGTTATTCATAGCAATAGAGATACTTTTATTATTGAAGGCCATGTATTTCTGTCAGTGGATATGCTTTGTAAAGTTACAGGTTTCTCTAGATCTATAGGTTTCTCAAGATGTAAACGAGGCTAATACGTCTCTTAAAGATATACACAAACTTTGTACTGGTCTCATTAACATGCGCTTTTAAAATTAAAATGCATTTATACTGCATGGTTGAGTATGTAACTCACACGTATGCAAATATAATGAGACCAGTGGTGTCATTTGTAGAAGTGAGGACTACAACATTRCATACATACAGGCAGAGGTATGAACTCTGGGAATTTACTCCTGACACCCCCTCCCCATAGCCTTATCAACAAATATAATCTATGATTTGCTGTTTAGTTGAAAATTAAAATATTTTCACCTCATGCAATAGCATTAGCATATTGATTGTAATCTTGGGTATGAGCTAAGATATGACATTGCAGTCAGCAAATGGGCCAGTACACATTATGCACAGTATAAATGGAATGAAGCCAAGTTAAATATGCCAATTAAAATATGGTACTCATATTAGATTACAAATTCGTTTTAGTGATGGTAATTTTACAGAGGATGATAGTAATCATGCTGTATTGGCTCAAGGTTCTTACCACTGTTGTTGTTTTTGTAGACATCCTCAATTTTAATGTGTGGATTAGCATCCATCCGTAATTGTTGTTCATCTTATTTTGTTATGAGTTCAAGGTTATGCTGGTACATTTACCTTAGATTGGTTGATTATTTTGTCTCATACTAATGGTCCGATGTTTCARACGACCTGAAGTTGTCATCCTGTTATGATAAGGAATCAGTAGGCATGCCAGAAATAKTCTCTTAATTTTGTTCTCCTTTCTGCCTCACCCTTGTGATAATACATTTCTGCTAAATTTTAGCCTTATCTAATTCTCTCAATGAAAACAGAGCTATTTATGTTTGGATGCTCCTTTACAATCTATTTTGGAAGTTTTGAGTGAAGATTAAAGGGACAGTCAGCAGTTGAAACAATAAAATCATTTTCCCCACAGGTGTTTGATAAAAATCTGAGGGATGGGGCTGGAGACATGTAACCACTCTCAAGTTCATAGACAGAGCTATGGATGCAAGGACCATGTTTTGAGGCTATACAGTGTTTGTTCACATTTATGTGGTTTATATATTTTTTTGTAAAACAAGCTTGTGTTTTGGGGTCTGATGGGATACGACTGTTGAACTAAGCTCATGAGGCATTTCTAAATTGTATTTTTCAAGAATCAATGGGTACATAATTAATTTTAAAGTAAAAAATGGATGCATCAACTGCAGATTGCCCCTTTAATAATCTCTGTAGTTTACTAAAAAGGTTCAATACAATAGCTGATGATTGATTAGATCAGTGGTTCCCAAACTTTGTATAGTCCCTTACCTCTTCAAACATTCAACCTCCAGCTGCCCTCTAGCATCAGGGTCAACGCACTCTCTAATGTTGTTTTTTTGCCATCATTGTAAGCCTCCACACAAACACAATACATTTCTTAAACATAAGAATGAGTGTGAGTTTGTCATAACCCAACTTGTGGGAAGTGGCAAGGAGCTCTTATAGGACCAGGGCACAAATAATATAATAATCAATAATTTTGCTCTTTATTTAACCATCTTACATATAAAACCTTATTTTTTCATTGACAATTGTGAATAACTCACCACAGGTTAATGAGAAGGGTGTGCTTGAAAGGATGCACATAACTCTGCAATGTTGGGTTGTATTGGAGAGAGTCTCAGTCTTAAATCATTTTCCACACACAGTCGGTGCCTGTATTTAGTGTCCCTTACCTCTTCAAACATTCAACCTCCAGCTGCCCTCTAGCATCAGGGTCAACGCACTCTCTAATGTTGTTTTTGCCATCATTGGAAGCCTCCACACAAACACAATACATTTCTTAAACATAAGAATGAGTGTGAGTTTGTCATAACCCAACTTGTGGGAAGGCAAGAGCTCTTATAGGACCAGGCACAAATAATATAATAATTCATAATTTTGCTCTTTATTTAACCATCTTACATATAAAACCTTATTTTTTCATTGACAATTGTGAATAACTCACCCAAGGTTAATTAGAAGGTGTGCTTGAAAGGATGCACATAACTCTGCAATGTTGGGTTGTATTGGGAGAAGT
>NC_036858.1:53773968-53799545 GCF_002910315.2 Salvelinus sp. IW2-2015
GCTTAGTGAGGGCGGAGAATCCACTCTCACATAGGTATGTGCTCGAGTTGTGAGATAGTACTTTTGCACATATAACACACTGTGGCTGTGGAAAGGCACTACTCCCTATATATGTGAACCCAAATCAATGTAGTTCTCATCATATTTTGGTCTCTTCGATGGTCCAACGTCCCTGTCTGTTGTTCGTGCTTTCCCGGGTGAAGGGCAGTAGCTCTTCGGCTGCATTCGATTCATAACTGTCAGTGTCCATGCTAGCTGGCTGAACAACAAATGTACAATTAATAATGCTAGCATTGGATGTGCTCGTGGAAGCAGAACTTGTGTCGTCGACAGGTGCAGGACTGCTGGTAGTAGCAGTGTCTCTATGGACGCGGTCCTTGCTTTTTTTAACCATTTAGCCATTTTCGAGCAAACGGAATGCACAGCAGCTAAGTTTGGCTACATACGGACCGTTAGTGGAATTCCCACGAGACAGTAACAGTTAATGTGAATGATGTTAATATGACTAGAGCTACCTGTATTTGACATTGTGTTGTTATTTTGCTGAATACTAGATGTTTAATTGGATTTTGCAGGGATGAGGCTACTCAGGCGAGAAAAAAAACTCACCAAATGTATAGCCCATTGGAAAATACACTGCTCAAAAAAATAAAGGGAACACTAAATAACACATCCTAGATCTGAATGAATGAAATATTCTTATAAATACTTTTTCTTACATAGTTGAATGTGCTGACAACAAAATCACACAAAAATTATCAATGGAAATCAAATTTATCAACCCATGGAGGTCTGGATTTGGAGTCACACTCAAAAATAAAGTGTAAAAACACACTACAGGCTGATCCAACTTTATGTAATGTCCTTAAAACAAGTCAAAATGAGGCTCAGTAGTGTGTGTGGCCTTCACGTGCCTGTATGACCTCCCTACAATGCCTGGGCATGCTCCTGATGAGTGGCGGATGTCTCCTGAGGGATCTCCTCCCAGACCTGGACTAAAGCATCCGCCAACTCCTGGCAGTCTGTGGTGCAACGTGGCGTTGGTGTGAGGCGAGACATGATGTCCAGATGTGCTCAATTGATTCAGGTCTGGGAACGGGCGGGCCAGTCCATAGCATCAATGCCTTCCTCTTGCAGGAACTGCTGACACACTCCAGCCACATGAGAGTCTAGCATTTTCTTGCATTAGGAGGAACCCAGGCAACCGCACCAGCATATGGTCTCACAAGGGGTCTGAGGATCTCATCTCGGTACCTAGAATTTGCCAATCTTGGTGTTTCTCTGGCAAATGCCAAACGTCCTGCACGTTTTGGGCTTTAAGCACAACCCCACCTGTGGATGTCGGGCCTCATACCACCCTCATGGAGTCTGTTTCTGACCGTTTGAGCAGACACATGCCATTTGTGGCCTGCTGGAGGTCATTTGCAGGGCTCTGGCAGTGCTCTCCTGCTCCTCCTTGCACAAAGCGGAGGTAGCGGTCCTGCTGCTGGGTTGTTGCCCTCCTACGGCTCCTCCACGTCTCCTGATGTACTGGCCTGTCTCCTGGGAGCGCCTCCATGCTCTGGACACTACACTGACAGACACAGCAAACCTTCTTGCCACAGCTCGCATTGATGGCCATCCTGGATGAGCTGCACTACCTGAGCCACTTTGTGGGTTGTAGACTCCGTCTCATGCTACCACTAGAGTGAAAGCACCGCCAGCATTCAAAAGTGACCAAAACATCAGCCAGGAAGCATAGGAACTGAGAAGTGGTCTGTGTCACCACCTGCAGAACCACTCCTTTATTGGGGTGTCTTGCTAATTGCCTATAATTTCCACCTTTTGTCTATTCCATTTGCACAACAGCATGTGAAATTTATTGTCAATCAGTGTGGCTTTCTAAGTGGACAGTCTTGATTCACAGAAGTGTGATGACTTGGAGTTACATCTGGTTGTTTAAGTGTTCCTTTATTGTTTGAGCAGTGTATTAATGGATGGAGAGTCTCAGTCTTAAATCATTTTCCACACACAGTCGGTGCCTGTATTTAGTGCTAGTGAGGGCCGAGAATCCACTCTCACATAGGTATGTGCTCGAGTTGTGAGATAGTACTTTTGCACATATAACACACTGTGGCTGTGGAAAGGCACTACTCCCTATATATGTGAACCCCAAATCAATGTAGTTCTCATCATATTTGGGTCTCTTCGATGGTCCAACGTCCCTGTCTGTTGTTCGGTGCTTTCCCGGGTGAAGGGGCAGTAGCTCTTCGGCTGCATTCGATTCATAACTGTCAGTGTCCATGCTAGCTGGGCTAACAACAAATGTACAATTAATAATGCTAGCATTGGATGTGCTCGTGGAAGCAGAACTTGTGTCGTCGACAGGTGCAGGACTGCTGGTAGTAGCAGTTTCTCTATGGACGCGGTCCTTGCTTTTTTAAACCATTTAGCCATTTTCGAGCAAACGGAATGCACAGCAGCTAAGTTTGGCTACATACGGACCGTTAGTGGAATTCCCACGAGACAGTAACAGTTAATGTGAATTATGTTAATTATGACTAGGCTACCTGTATTTGACATTGTGTTGTTATTTTGCTGAATTTTGCTGAATACTAGATGTTTAATTGAATTTTTGGCAGGGAAGTGAGGCTACTCAGGCGAGAAAAAAAAATGTATAGCCCCATTGGAAAATACACTGCTCAAAAAAATAAAGGGAACACTAAAATAACACATCCTAGATCTGAATGATCTGAATTAATGAAATATTCTTATTAAATACTTTTTTCTTTACATAGTTGAATGTGCTGACAACAAAATCACACAAAAATTATCAATGGAAATCAAATTTATCAACCCATGGAGGTCTGGATTTGGAGTCACACTCAAAAATAAAGTGTAAAAACACACTACAGGCTGATCCAACTTTGATGTAATGTCCTTAAAACAAGTCAAAATGAGGCTCAGTAGTGTGTGTGGCCTYCACGTGCCTGTATGACCTCCCTACAATGCCTGGGCATGCTTCCTGATAGTGCGCGATGGTCTCCTGAGATCTCCTCCCAGACCTGACTAAAGCATCCGCCAACTCCTGGACAGTCTGTGTGCAACGTGCGTTGGTGGATGGAGCGAGACATGATCCCAATGTCCATTGGATCAGTCTGGGAGGACGGGCCATCCATAGCATCAATGCCTTCCTCTTGCAGAACTGCTGACACACTCCAGCCACATGAGTCTAGCATTGTCTGCATTAGAGGAACCCATGGCCAACCGCACCAGCATATGTCTCACAAGGTCTGAGATCTCATCTCGGACCTAATGCATCAGCTACCTCTGCGCGACACATGGAGGCTGTGCGGCCCCACAAAGAAACCACCCCACACCATGACCTGACCCACCCCAAACCGTCATGCTGTGAGGAGTTGCAGCAGCAGAACGTTTCTCCACGCGTCTCCAGACTCTGTCACGTCTGTCACATGTGCGTGTGAACCTGCTTTCATCTGTGAAGAGCACAGGCCCAGTGCGCGAATTTGCCAATCTTGGTTTCTCTGGCAAATGCCAAACGTCCTGCACGGTTTGGGCGTAAGCACAACCCCACCCTGGGATGTCGGCCCTCATACCACCCTCATGAGTCTGTTCTGACCGTTTGAGCAGACACATGCACATTTTGCCTGCTGGAGGTCATTTGCAGGGCTCTGGCAGTGCTCCTCCTGCTCCTCCTTGCACAAAGCGGAGGTAGCGTTCTGCTGCTGGTTGTTGCCCTCCTACGGCCTCCTCCACGTCTCCTGATGTACTGGCCTGCTCCTGGTACGCCTCCATGCTCTGGACACACGCTGACAGACACAGCAAACCTTCTTGCCACAGCTCGCATTGATGTCCATCCTGGATGAGCTGCACTACCTGAGCCACTTGTGGTTGTAGACCTGTCTCATGCTACCACTAGAGTGAAAGCACCGCCAGCATTCAAAAGTGACCAAAACATCAGCCAGAAGCATAGGAACTGAGAAGTGGTCTGGTGGTCACCACCTGCAGAACCACTCCTTTATTGGGGTGTCTTGCTAATTGCCTATAATTTCCACCTTTTGTCTATTCCATTTGCACAACAGCATGTGAAATTTATTGTCAATCAGTGTGGCTTCCTAAGTGGACAGTCTGATTTCACAGAAGTGTGATTGACTTGGAGTTACATTGTGTTGTTTAAGTGTTCCCTTTATTTTTTTGAGCAGTGTATTAATGGACTGTTTGAAAATGTGAAGACATTTTTGTAAAAAATTAACGTTTTTTTTTTTTTAAATGTGAATCACATTTTTATTTGGTGTACCCCCAACGTCATTGCGCGTACCCCCGTTTGGGAATACCTAGATTAGATCATACAAAAGTATAGACAAAAGGAGATAGCATTCTTCCTCCATTTGGTATAATGTTTACAAAGATCCAGACTTTATAAATGCCCTCTTCAGTGTTACATAGCTCTAAACTATATTATTCTAGTCTGGTTAATGCATGAGTTCTAGGGCTGTAACGGAGAACATAAATACAGCCACACTGGCAGTCAAGAACATAGTGAAATTCCATGTGACCGTTGAGTCACGGTAACTAGGATTCTCCAAAACTGCATCCTTTAAATGAATCGTACTGATGGTTGTTWGTAGACTAGAAAACTTGTTAATGGCCCTCAAGTTGCTAATGGCCTGGGCCCGGTGTCCTGATAGTGATGGAACGTCCCAGACCACAGGGTCCACGACTCGAGAGGGATTATGGGTGCAGTTAGGACYGGACCTTCTCCCGAATCGTTGACGGGACAGGGCATTGCTGTTCTTTGAACCTGGGTGATAGGTCAGCGTGAAGTCAAATCTCGTAAAGATAAGGGCCCACCTTGCTTGTCGCGGATTCAGCCTCCTCGCTGTCTGTACRTACGCCAGGTTGCAATGGTCAGTGAGGATGACGAAATAGGTCCTTGGCACCCTCCAGCCAGTGTCTCCACTCCTCTAATGCCAACTTCACCGCCAGGAGCTCTCGATTGCCGACGTCATAATTCCTCTGCAGGAGACAGTTTCTTAGAGTAATACGCACATGGATACATTTTTGTGGATTACCTTGTCGTTGAGACAGAACTGCCCCCACTCCCACCTCTGAAGCATCCACTTCCACCACGAAGGGTATTGTGGGATCTGGGTGTTTCAGCAATGGGGCAGAGGTGAAATGTCCCTCCAGTAGGCGGAAAGCCTTGTCAGTTGCTGGACTACACACCAACTTACGGGGACCAACCTTGAGAGAGATGAGAGGCGATGGAGCTAAAGTTCCTGATGAAACGGCAGTAGAAGTTGGCAAACCCCAAAAATCATTGTAACCCCTTTATGGTGTTTGRGATTTGCCGTGACCTGACCACATCTACCTTCTTGATGTCCATCTTCACTACTTGCGGGCTGAAACTGGCACTTCTCTGCCTTGACAAAAAGTTGGTTAGCCAGGAAGCATTCCAGGATTACTCAGACGTGAGCRATGTGATCCTCCATGGTAGTGGAGTAGACCAGGATGTCGTCGATATACMCCTGGCGTCCAAGTATGTCCCCRAACACCTCGTTGACGAAWGTCTGGAACACTGACAGCGCATTGGCATCGCCAAGTGTTCATAGTGACCAGACATCGTGCTTAAATCCATCTTCCATTCATCCCCCTCCCAGAAGCGGATGAGATTGTATGCACTCCACAGGTCCTATTTGGTAAAGAACCAGGCCCTGCGGAGCTGTTCGATGRCTGCTGGCACCAGCGGGAGAGGGTAACGGTACTTGGTGATTCATTAAGTCCTCTGTAATCAATAAACGGGCRTAACCCTCCATCCTTCTTGGCCACGAAGAAGAAGCCTGCAGACGCATGAGAAGTGGACGTGCGGATGAAACMTTGTTGGAGCGCCTCATGGTGTACTCCTCCATGGCCTTGGTTTCAGCCACTGACAGAGGGTAGGGCGATGAAGAGGGAGACAGGTGGTGCGGGTTTTGGAAAATACCTCCCACTGATCCTGGTATACCTCTGGGATGTTGGGCTGAAGGGCAACCACAGGACTCTCAACCGACGTGGAACTTCAGGTGACGGSAAAGCAGGCCCTCTGGCATTCGGGTGCCAAGTCCGTGATTTTCATTCTCAACCATGAGATGGTGGGGTTACGGAGTTGAAGCYAAGGATGATCTTGTGATGAAGGGAATGTTCTCCTGATGGATGGACTCCACAGTGAGGGTGAGTGGTTTGGTGATGTGTGTGATAGTCCCAGAACCTAGTGGACGATTATCGAGGGCTTGAACCGGGAAAGGAGAGAGAGTATGAGGTGATGTTAAGAGAGCTGGCAAGGTTCTGGTCAGTAAAGTTCCCCGCGGCACTGGAAACCACTAACGCTGTAGAAACAGTACATTTATTTAACTAGGCAAGCCAGTTAATAAATTCTTAATTACAATGACGGCCTACCAAAAGGCAAAACGCCTCCTGCAGGGACGGGGGCTGGGATTAAAACTACATGAGGGACAGTCAACTAGTGTGATCGACACCAAAAAGGGTTTAGCAGAAAGTGATGAAGAGGGAATACTCACACATGCCCCAGGAGGAGGATGATCATGTGACCGTCCCTCTGCTCACGTGGAACCCAAGTTGGGACGTACCGGACAMTGCTGGAGCTGGTGCCCTCCTTGACCACAATAGAGACMGAGCCCCAGCTGTCTCCATCTGCGTCACACCGCCGTGGGGAGGCATGTGAACCCTACCTTGGTTCAGGCTCTGATCCAAAGTGTTCACTGAGGGAGGGAGAGAAGCTATGAGAGTACCGACGCGATGAGTGAGTCCAAGCATGGCACAATACAACATAGGCGTAGCATCTTGACATGAAACACAGAAACAATACTGCCTGKGGAATGAACCTAARGGAGTGCCAGATAAAGGGGAGGTAATGAGTGAGGTAATGGAGTCCAGGTGTGCCTCGTGATGAAGCACAGGTGCGTGTAATGAATGATGCCAGGTGCGCGTGATGATGGTTGTTAGACGTGACAACTATAAAATATATTTTGATTTGTTTAACACTTTTTTGGTTACTACATGATTCCATATGTGTTATTTCAGAGTTTTGATGTTTTCACTATTATTCCACAATGTAGAAAATAGTAAAAATAAAGAWAAAGCCTTGAATAAGTAGGTGCGTCCCAACTTTTGACTGATACTGTATACTTTCATTCATTTTTTCAACTGTTACTGGGGGACCTTCAGATGAGTCTTGTGAGGCCTGTGGGTGTCCTAGAGTAAAACAACCGACATGTACAGTGCCTTGCGAAAGTATTCACCCCTCTTGGCATTTTTCCTATTTTGTTGCCTTACAACCTGGAATTAAAATAGATTTTGGGGGGGKTTGTATCATTTGATTTACACAACATGCCTACCACTTTGAAGATGCTAAATATTTTTTATTGTGAAACAAACAAGAAATAAGACAAAAAACAGAGAACTTGAGCGTGCATAACTATTCACYCCCCCAAAGTCAATACTTTGTAGAGCCACCTTTAGCAGCAATTACAGCTGCAAGTCTCTTTGGATATGTCTCTATAAGCTTGGCACATCTAGCCACTGGGAYTTTTGCCCATTCTTCAATGCAAAACTGCTCTGGCTCCTTCAAGTTGGATGGGTTCCTGCTGGTGTACAGCAATCTTTAAGTCATACCACAGATTTCCAATTGGATTGAGGTCTGGGTTTTGACGAGGCCATTCCAAGACATTTAAACGTTTCCCCTTAAACCACTCGGGTGTTGCTTTAGCAGTATGCTTAGGGTCATTGTCCTGCTGGAAGGTGAACCTCCGTCCCAGTCTCAAATCTCTGGAAGACTGAAACCCTCAAGAATTTCCCTGTGTTTAGCACCATCCATCATTCCTTCAATTCTGACCAGTTTCCCAGTCCCTGCCGATGAAAAACATCCCCACAGCATGATGCTGCCACCACCATGCTTCACTGTGGGGATGTGGTTCTCGGGGTGATGAGAGGTGTTGGGTTTGTGCCAGACATAGCGTTTTCCTTGATGGCCAAAAAGCTACATTTTAGTCTCATTTGACCAGAGTACCTTCTTCCATATGTTTGGGGAGTCTCCAACATGCCTTTTGGCGAACACCAAACGTGTTTGCTTGTTTTTTTCTTTCAGCAATGGCTTTTTTCTGGCCACTCTTCTGTAAAGCCCAGCTCTGTGGAGTGTACTGCTAAAAGTGGTCCTATGGACAGATACTCCAATCTCTGCTGTGGAGCTTTGCAGCTCCTTCAGGGTTATCTTTTGTCTCTTTGTTGACTCTGATTAATGCCCTCCTTGCCAGGTCTGTGAGTTTTGGTGGGCAGCCCTCTCTTGGCAGGGTTGTTGTGGTGCCATATTCCTTCCATTTTATATTAATGGATTTAATGGTGCTCCGTGGGATGTTCAAAGTTTCTGATATTTTTTTATAACCCAACCCTGACCTGTACTCCTCCACAACTTTGTCCCTGATCTGTTTGGAAAGCTCCTTGGTCTTCATGGTKTTGCTTGCTTGGTGGTGCTCCTTGCTTAGTGGTACCCAATGCTTAGTGGTGTTGCAGACTCTGGGGCCTTTCAGAACAGGTGTATATATACTGAGATCATGTGACAGATCATGTGACACTTAGATTGCACACAAGTGGACTTTATTTAACTAATTATGTGAATTGGTTGCACCAGATCTTATTTAGGGGCTTCATAGCAAAGRGGRTGAATACATATGCAAGCACCACTTTTCCATTTGAAATTCTTATAATTTTTTTTGTTGAAATTTCACTTCACCAATTTGGACTATTTTGTGTATGTCCATTACATGAAATCCAAATAAATATCCATTTAAATTACAGGTTGTAATACAACAAAACAGGAAAAACGCCAAGGGGGTGAATACTTTTGCAAGTCACTGTACATGTTTGTAAGAGTCTCACCTTTGTATAGAATGTGTACCAAACGGTTCGGACGCTACAGACAGAAGCTGGCAGATCAGCTGTACCGAATTCAGACAAGTCTACTGACACTTGTGGAGGTCGTAGAGCAAAACGGAGAACACCATCGTGTTTGTTAGAGTCTCATAGAGGGATCATAATATTTGTAGGCCAAAGTGATTGGACGCTACAGATTACTTTTGTGAGAAGACCGATTTACGGTCTCATGGTCTGACAAACACCGCTCTGTTACCTTTCTGCAGATGTGGAAGTGTTACATAGGCGGATGCGGTGGATTGAGACGCTTCCAAAGCGAAAAAACKGATCTCTATCTTAAACTGAGGGAATTTTATGGGGATTTCTTTATTATGCTAATTCGATGTTTGATGGGGGCATGGACATCAACCTTACTTAATAACGATGGTTTTGGGAAACAGCTCCAACGAAGGTTTTAACGATGAACTTAGCCTTAACTTCTTATGGCTGGGGGCAGTATTGAGTAGCTTGGATGAATAAGTTGCCCAGAGTAAACTGCATGCTACTCAGGCCCAGAAGCTAAGATATGCATATTATTAGTAGATTTGGATAGAAAACACTCTAAAGTTTCTAAAACTGTTTGAATGATGTCTGTGAGTATAACAGAACTCATGTGGCAGGCAAAAACCTGAGAAAAAATCCATCCAGGAAGTGGGAAATCTGAGGTTTGTAGGTTTTCAAGTCTTTGCCTATCCAATATACAGTGTATATGGGGTCATATTGCAYTTCCTAGGGCTCCCACTAGATGTCAACAGTCTTTAGAACCTTGTTTCAGGCTTCTACTGTGAAGAGGGAGAGAATAAGAGCTGATTGACTAAGAGGTCTGGCAGAATGCCATGAGCTCAGTCAGGCGTACGCCCGTGAGAGGTAGCTGCGTTCCTTTTCCTTTCTAAAGACAAAGGAATTCTCCGGTTGAAACATTATCGAAGATTTATGATAAAAACATCCTAAAGATTGATTCTATACATCGTTTGACATGTTTCTACGAACTGTAATGGGACTTTTTGACTTTTTGTCTGGCCTGCGCTTCGTGAATTTGGATTTGTGAACTAAACGCGCRAACAAAARGGAGGTATTTGGACATAAATGGACTTTATCGAACAAAACAAACATTTATTGTGGAACTGAGATTCCTGGGAGTGCATTCTGATGAAGATCATCAAAGGTAAGTGAATATTTATAATGCTATTTCTGAGTTCTGTTGACTCCACAACATGGCGGGTATCTGTATGACTTGTTTTGGTCTCTGAGCACTGTACTCAGATTATTGCATGGTGTGCTTTTTCAGTAAAGCTTTTTTGAAATCTGACACAGTGGTTGCATTAAGGAGAAGTTTATCATAGATTCCGTGCATAACGCTTTTATCTTTTATCAATGTTTATTATGAGTATTTCTGTATATTGATGTGGCTCTCTGCAAAATCAACGGATGTTTTGGAGAAAAACATTACTGAACATAATCGCCAAGTAAAACTCAGATTTTTGATATAAAATATGAATTTACCGAACAAAACATACATTGTATTGTGTAACATGAAGTCCTATGAGTGTCATCTGATGAAGATCATCAAAGGTTAGTGATTAATTTTATCTTTATTCTGCTTTTTGTGACACCTCTCTTTGGCTGGAAAAATTGCTGTTTTTCTGTGAACTAGTGGGTCTCGAACCTAACCATAATCGCATGGTATGCTTTCGTCGTAAAGTCTTTTTGAAATCGGACACTGTGGTGGGATTAACAACAAGTTTATCTTTAAAATGGTGTATAATACTTGTATGTTTGAGGAGTTTTAATTATGAGATTTCTGTTGTTTGAATTTGGCGCCCTGCACTTTCACTGGCTGTTGTCATATCGATCCCGTTAACGGGATTTCAGCCGTAAGAAGTTTTAAGAAGCTTTTGGGAAACAGGACCCTTGTAMTCAACACTCTATTGTCCCTCTTATTACTCTGACATCAATGCGAATGCAGTCTTGTTTCAAATTCAAAGCCAAACACAACAGCAGCCATTTGGACGCATTTTGGATGTGAGTCTAATAATTAGCTAACTGAATCAGGTTAGTAACATCTGAGGTTGGAGCTAAAATCTAGCTCTTCAGGAACAGGGTTGGAAAGCACCAGGCATTCAGAGTTTGAACGGAATATCACCTGTCGCATAGCGMGAGCCAGATCCCAGTCATTGCGAGTGTGAAAACAGAGTTTTGATGGCTTCTTTTAAAAAGWGTAGGATCCCAGCATTATATTGCTAGGCTATATTTATTTCTAAACTTACCTCATATTAAGCACATTGCTTCCTTTTACAACCGGAGTAGCCTACCTGTCTGGCATGTAAATTAACACTGGGAAAAGTTCCCTCCATTCAATATTCAAGTGCATATGGATGAAATGTAATTTTTTCCCCCTGGCCCTGTTCTGACAGGTGCATGATAATGTCTAAATCAAAATTCATTTCACACATATATTAGTTAATATATGTAAAGACAAGAATACATTGAGAATAGTCTGATATGTGAGAACATTATCACTTGTGAATGAGAAACTGTTCAGCATGTGCAGTCTACTATGGCAGGAAACATAGCACATAMATTTTTTTGCAACTTTTTAAAATAATCAATAGTCGTATCACGCAGCCCATAGGCCTATATGTATTGATAAGATTTGTATCACAACTAAAGTGGCCAAATAACTCTAAATTAAATGTAGCCTATAGGACCCCCAGAACAGTGTTGGAGAGCCCTGACATATAGCCTATAGTGAAACGTGTTCTTATAAACTCAGTCATTGCGTAATCGTTTGTGAAAACTTAGTTTTGACTGGCCACTATTTAAAAGAAGAGATTCCCAGCTTTCTGTGCTACTATATAATTTTTTTTCAACTTATAATTAGGCACATTAATCCCCCCCCCCCCCCATCTTCATGCTTGTGTCACAATTTTTATTTGTGTGACACCGGTGTCACCCACGCCTCCTGCCTGTGTACTGGAGTCCTAGCTAGCTAGCACACAGTATCCTTCGCCCCCGACTGCTGCTTAACAGCTTAGCTTCCTAAATAAATTGTTGTTTAGCCTCCTCCTAACAGCTTTGCTTCCTCAACTGTCTGATTGCCCCATACTGGGGCAACACACATTACAGMCCTCCTTGACAATGTTCCACCGGGWTGAGCCACTAGAAATGTAATGATTGATATATTTTTCCAGGTAGCTGTGGAGTCAGCTTAGGGTAAGTTCTTAACTCCGTTATGCTATCTAGCTAGCTAGTATTCAGACCCCTTGAATGTTTCCACATTTTGTTACATTACAGCCTTATTTTATAACGGATTAAATTAAATTAAATCCTCATCGATCTACACACAATACCCAATAATGACAAAGTGAAAAACAGGTTTTTAGAAATGTTTGCAAATAAAAAAAATACAGAAATATTTAATTTACCTGAATATTCAGACCCTTTGCTATGAGACTCAAAATTGAGCTCAGGTGCATCTTGTTTCCATTGATCATCCTTGAGATGTTTCTACAACTTGATTGGAGTCCACCTGTGGTAAATTCAATTGATTGGACATGATTTGGAATGCCAAACACCTGTCTATATAAGGTCCCACAGTTGACAGTGCATCCCTGCATGTGCACCCCTGGAAGGTGAACCTTCGCCCCAGTCTGAGGTCCTGAGGACTCTGGAGCAGGTTTTCAGCAAGGATGTCTCTGTACTTTGTTCCGTTCATCTTTCCCTCGGTCCTGACTAGTCTCCCAGTCCCTGCCGCTGAAAAACATCCCCACAGAATGATGCTGCCACCACCATKCTTCACGGTAGGGATGGTGCCAGGTGTCCTCCAGACATGATTCTTGGCATTCAGGCCAAAGAGTTAAATCTTGGTTTTATCAGAGCAGAGAATCTTGTTTCTCATGGTCTGAGTCTTTAGGTGCCTTTTGGCAAACTCATAGCAGGCTGTCATGTGCATTTTACTRAAGAGTGGCTTCTGTCTGGCCTCTCTACCATAAAGGCCTGATTGGTGGAGTGCTGCAGAGATGGTTGTCCTTCTGGAAGATTCTCCCATCTCCACAGAGGAACTCTGGAGCTCTGTCAGAGTGACCATTGGGTTCTAGGTCACCTACCTGAGCAAGGCCCTTTTCCCCCAATTGCTCTAGGAAGAGTCTTGGTGGTTCCAAACTTCTTCCATTTAAAAAGGATGGAGGCCACTGTGTTCTTGGGGAACTTAAATGCTGCAGAAATGTTTTGGTACCCTTCCCCAGATCTGTGCCTCACCACAATCCTGTCTCGGCGCTCTACAGACAATTCCTTCGACCTCATGGCTTAATTTTTGCTCTAATTTGCAGTGTTAACTGTGGGACCTTATATAACAGGTGTGTGCCTTTCCAAATCATGTCCAATCAATTGAATTTACYACAGGGGGACTCCAATCAAGTTGTAGAAACATCTCAAGGATGATCAATGGAAACAGGATGCACCTGAGYTCAACTTTGAGTTTCATAGCAAAGGGTCTAATTACTTATGTATGTTAAAATATTTATTTTTAATACATTTGAAAAAATGTATAACAACCTGTTTTCGCTTTGTAGTTATGGGGTATTCTGTGTAGATTGCTGAGGATTAAAAATATATATTTTTGGAATAAGGCTGTAACCTAACAAAATGTGGAAAAAGTCAAGGTATCTAAATGCTTTCCGAAGGCACTGTATATAGCTGTCAGTGCCCTGAACAGTGTCAGTATGTGTATAACCAGTTGTCAGGAGGCTCTAGCTTGTAGAATTTAAAAAAATAATTTACACTGAATCATGGGACAGACCTGTGACCTCCATTGTCATCTTCACATATGACGTTCTGTTCTGCTAGCATGCAACCCAGTGTGAAACAGCAATTACCTACAGCTACTCTCACTTGGCCAAACRTACATGCAGAATGTACAATGTCTCTGGCTGTGTATGYCATAAATCATGTCTGAAAACAGTGTGGTACCAAAAACACAATTCTATCACCCACCATGGAAATAAAAATCAAGTATCGTTTTAGGGGATTACAACTACAGTATTTGATGTTGCCAAACAACAATAACAAGCAAAGTACCTGACTCACCTCTGTACTGCAACTCAGCAAAATCAGGACTCTTTACTCCTAACATCCAGATATTCATGCCAGAGAGGAAGAGGTGAAGAGAGACGCCCAATTTGGTAGAAAGTCTGTCTCTCTCCAGCAGGTGGCATTTTTTTTTAGACACACCAAGCAATGAGTTTTTGTGTGGAGGTCAATGAGAGTGTCCAATTTGGTCAACAAACAAAATGAATGGCTTATTTGCTACGTGAGGTTAATTTGATTTAATCTAAGTTTCATAATGCTTAGGTTGTTATGAATGTACTGATATAAGTAAGACCCTTGTCATTCCCGCAACTTTGAGAAAAAACACAAGGTGTCATGTCCTGTGATATGTGCTCCCGGTTCCTTTAAATGTTGCCACGGTGATTATTAAGGTCCAACCTACTGTCAACAAACATTTTACATCTATGGACTGGGCGAATCCTTGATATTCCTTTTCGTCTTTCTGTAACTGAATGTAAACAATGCATCTAAAGATAAGCTTTTTGCCCCTATGGGTTGTCGATGGGTTACATACAGGTGGTGGATTTTGTGCTACTGTTATTTATAGTATTTGTGTGGGTGTGAAACAATATGACTGGAAATGCATTGCATGGAGCAGTGTTAATTTTGTGAACAGTAACTATGATAAAAAATCCTTGTCAACGACCAATTTGTTTCTGACTAAAACTATGACGATAGCGAGATGTCCTGGTAAAACCACTAACTATTACAAATTACTTTTCATTTTAGTCAACAGAAATGTGACAAGAATAGAATTCCATGTGAGACTAATGGACATTCCATTTGACATTAAGCTTATTTTCATCTGTTTTGTACAATTATAATCATGCATGCAGAATACTTCATGCAATCCTGTCATTGACAGAACTAACATATTTCAGTGTCCTAATTGAGCTGATCTATCAGGCTCTCCCACGCGGTCACTTCAGTCACTCGTCAATCTGTTGAATTGATGCATATGTAACAGTATAACTTTAAACCGTCCCCTCGCCCCGACACGGGCGCGAACCAGGGACCCTCTGCACACATCAACAACGGTCGCCCACGAAGCATCGTTACCCATCGCTCCACAAAGTCCACGGCCCTTGCAGAGCAAGGTGCAACACTACTTCTAGGTTTCAGAGCAAGTGACGTAACTGATTGAAACGCTACTAGCGCGTACCCGCTAACTAGCTAGCCATTTCACATCCGTTACACATAGCCAGGACACTTCACTTGTAACTAACTTCAACTAGTCTAGAAACAATAATGTTTACTCTCTCTCTTACTATCATGTAGGCTATTTTTGCTTTGATCACATCAGAAGCTCTATTATCCCATGTGCGCAGTTATTCATTCATCTGTGTTGCTGCTCTCGCTCTACGGTCCGCAAATGTCAGTTGCRGTTGCTTTTTTCTTATGTGAAAAACTAATGATATTTGTTGAGTATTAGGAGTACAGTAATACTTCTGGTATTTTTGAAAAGCTGAAATTCGCCCCTTTTCAAGGAAACCMCTGTTATTTACCCTCCTTGACGGTTATGATGCGGAGAAAATCATAGCTGTAATTGTTTAAAACCTGTTAGCCAAGGCTTTATGTGGTTAATTATGGCTGGCATTGTTTAGTATCTGCCACAATATCAATGTTGCCAGCTAAGGTATACAAGGGGGTAGGAGGCCTAGTTGAACAAGGCTATCTGAATGTGCACATCATGGAAGTTAGAGGTAGCCTAAATATTAATTGTTTCATAGAAACTCTGACGAAACCTAGACTAAAATTGTCCAGTTTTAGTCAACTGATTAATAACTAAAACTAACAAAGGATGAAATGACTAAAATGTGACTAAGACTAAAATGTATTTTAATACTAAAACTAAGACTAAAACTACATCTAAAATACCTGCAAAAATTAACACTGGCATGGAGAGACAGCAGACATGGTCAATGTTATTTAAATAGTACAGTGGAATYATTGCACACTGTGCAGATATAATTCGTTAGGCTACTCTTGTGAATGGTATATATACATGTATTTCTTATGAACAAGAAGCTGAGAACCTTAACAGCTTGCCATTTTAGATTTGATAATGAAACAAAGGCACATCTGATATTCATGGAGGAATTTAGAGAAAACAATGGCAACAATCGTCTCATGATAATGTTTGTAGGAGATTGTTGTTCGCCCTTTTGCAAATGTCMTTTAGATGATTTTGTGTCAGTGAATCATATTCCACTGTAATTGAAACATGGATTTGCCTGCTTTTCCAATGACTCACAATGCTGCATCGTAACAGTGTCACAATCTTGATGTGTTATTGTCAATGCAATAGCTTTCCTCAAACAGTTTGTTCTGACCTTATATGATAGGTTAGAATAAGAGCATCATTATGTTGTAATCTTGTTTACGATCTCACCTGAGTAGGTACCTTATTTCATCAGAAATGCTTCTGTRCTGTACTGTTGTTTTTCTGAACATCACTGGATGTCCCTGTTCTAACAAAGCATGCAGAGATCACTCATTTGGGTGTCACTAATACATGACTGCTAATAGCATGTTTACTGTGCATTAATAAAATGGTAATTTGCTGTTGCTTTTACAACCCCCTTGGAGAAGCAACCAACTGGCTATTCATCATARATTGAAATGATATCTTTATTAATGGAGTTATATGGTTGTTTATTCAATGCAATGTATCTCAATATCTGGCCCCTGCTTGGTTGTTATTGAGGCAAATTATGGGAATGTATTGACCGTCAGCCCCGGGTTGGCTACTGCAGTAATAATGTTAATAAATCAATAAAGAGTTCTATCAGTGGCACAATTAAAGCTGTATTTCTTGTTCAAGAGTGCAAGGTGGTCCTCTGCAAGGGCAGCTTTAATGTTGGTCAGTTCAAACTAGTCAAAAATGAATCCCTTGTTGTGGATCTCAATACTGTTGCACTGGTGACATTTAAATCAGCTTTGAAAAAAGGCGCAAGTTTAAGTTTATTCGGCCTGAGCGAGTCTGACCACATGTTGCAACACAATCTCACACTCAATTCGTGCAAATATGTACAAAAAGTCTTTCAGCAGATTTCGTGCGTTTTTTGTGTGGCTTAATTCGTGTGAAAAGACACATGTTTGTGCAACTTCGTTCATAGGAAAATATTTTTTGAAAGTTAGCGCAACGCATGTTGGGCAAATTGTGTTCTACACTGACTTTGTTTTGTGTCCCACAGTTATTTATATATATAAAAAAAAAGTTAACTTCTTATGGCTGCAGGGGCAGTATTGAGTAGCTTGGATGAATATAATATGTGGGAGTATTGGGAGTATATGTGTGGTAGTAATACTAAGGAGTATTGGTGTCTCCGAGGGGTCTTTGGCCTGGTTTGCTAACTACCTCTCTCAAAGATCAGAACATCTGCTGTCTCAGCCAGATGAATAGCCAAATTAGCCGCCATGTTGGACTCAACAGAAACCAGAAAATACATGATAAATGTTTCCTTACCTTTGATGAATTCATCAGAATGCAGTCCTAGGAATCCCAGGTCCACAATAAATGCTTGATTTGTTCGTTAATGTCCGTTATTTATGTCAAATKAGCTACTTTCGGATTGTTTACCAAACACCCTTACCAAAGTCTCAAAGCGCGACCACTATAACGTGACGAAATGTCCAAACGTTCCGTTACAGTCAGTAGAAACATGTCAAACGATGTACTGAATCAATCTTTAGAATGTTGTTAACATACATCTTGAATAACGTTCCAACCGGAGAATTACATTAACTTCAATTGAGAGATGGAACGGAGCTGCCTCTCACGTGAACGCGCGTGTTGAATGCATGGTCACCTCATGGCAGTGATTTCTGTCTCATTCGACCCCTTCACATTAGAGTCATCAGACTTAGTTCTATTGACTGTTGACATCTAGTGGAAGCCGTAGGAAGTGAAAACCCATCCATATCTCTCTGTATTTTCAATGAGAGCTTGGTTGAAAATATGGCACCCCCAGAAAAAATCCAAACAGGAAGTGGAACTTCTCAGGTTTTTGCCTGCCATATGAGTTCTGTTAATCTCACAGACATAATTCAAACAGTTTTAGAAACTTTAGAGTGTTTTCTATCTAATACTACTAATAATATGCAWATATTAGYAACTRKGACTGAGGAGCAGGCCGTTTACTCTGGGCACCTTTCATCCACGCTACTCAATACTGCCCCTGCAGCCAAAGAAGTTAAAGGTTAAATAAAAATAAATAAATAAATGATAGCTTCGATGCAACCAAGAGAGTTTTTATAGAGTTTTTACATTGCGCTGGACRCACTCTCTTGGTTGCATAGAAGCTACACTTATTGATATCTACATAGCGCATTGATGTGAATCACACTGCTACTCTCTCATTTAGCTATTTGCACCTTACGGGTTTTTGTTGTTGTGAATGGCTGTTCACAAATGTAGATGTGTATTTTAACCCAATAATGGTTGAATTTAAGAAGTTTAAGCTGCTTATCAATCATTGTTTTTGTGACCAGTGGACAGCCAGTGAAAAATGTGATCTTCCAACAGCTGCATAGTGGTGATCCAAGACTATGGAAAAGTTTGAGGAAGTTCCTCCCTTCTAAACTTCTCAGTGGTATTGTGCTCCATACTGTCAAAAAACTAGTTTAATTTAAGAAGACTATGAGTGGGGCTTTTATTGCTCAGTCTAATTTGTGCTGATAAAAGAAAAATGGACACATGCTCAAATTCGCACACTTTTGATAGACTTAAACAGCTACAAATTATCGAGATATTAAAGTGTCACCAACAAAAACATAAACTAGRCCTATAGCAAATGCAGCATATGGCATACATTGTTCACATGCAAATAGCCATTCCATGAGAGCAGCATTTMTTTTTCAACTCGAAGCAACGAGCCCAATTAGTCCTCCATGACAACAAGATAAACATAGGCTAATAAATCCTTAGTTTTTGGGTTATACTCGTGTAAAAACAATTTGCCTAATCTATATGTCCAAGTCCTATTCTTGAAGATCAAGGGACATTCAATTAATTGGAATGACTAGAAATCTGACAGACTTTGGTTTTTAATGCAAAGAAATAGCCTAATCATATTACTATACAGTTGAAGTCGGAAGTTTACATACACCTTAGCCAAATACATTTAAACTCAGTTTTTCACAATTCTTGACATTTAATCCTAGTAAACATTCCCTGTCTTAGGTCAGTTAGGATCACCACTTTATTTTAAGAATGTGAAATGTCTGAATAATAGTAGAGAGAATGATTTATTTCAGCTTTTATTTCTTTCATCACATTCCCAGTGGGTCAGAAGTTTACATACACTCAATTAGTATTTTGTAGCATTGCCTTTAAATTGTTTAACTTGGGTCAAACATTTCAGGTAGCCTTCCACAAGCTTCCTACAATAGATTGGGTGAATTTTGGCCCATTCTGACAGAGCTGGTGTAACTGAGTCAAGTTTGTAGGCCTCCTTGCTCTTAACACACACTTTTTCAGCTCTGCCCACACATTTTCTAAAGAATTGAGGTCAGGGCTTTGTGATAGTCACTCCAATACCTTGACTTTGTTGTCCTTGAGCCATTTTGCCACAACTTTGGAAGTATGCTTGGGGTCATTGTCCATTTGGAAGACCCATTTGCAACTAAGCTTTAACTTCCTGACTGATGTCTTGAGATGTTGCTTCAATATATCCACATCATTTTCCTTCCTCATGATGCCATGTATTTTGTGAAGTGCACCAGCCCCTCCTGCAGCAAAGCACCCCCACAACATGATGCCCCCCCCCATGTAGGCTTCTTCTAATGGGTTAGAAGAAGCCTAAATAACCAACCTATAATGTAAAATGCAACATCCATTTATGACTAGCTATGTAAACTGTAACATTTATTTATCCTACAAATGATGTCGTTCAATTGGTAATATTAMATTTTGTAACCAAAAGTAATCTGATTACGTTACTGACTTTTGGTAATCCAAAAGTTACGTTACTGATTACAATTTTGGACAGGTAACTAGTAACTGTAACAGATTACATTTAGAAAGTAACCTACCCAACCCTGGTTATCATTCRTGCTAACAAATACAATATGAAATAATATGCCAACAAATATTGTTTGTACACAAAGTGTATTGGAACAGAAAGTTCCCTACTATTACACTTTTAGAGAGCATTTTGCTACAYCCGTAATAACATCTGCTAAATATGTGTATGTTACCAATCAAATTTGATAACAATATACAGATGTCTGAGGGTGTCCAGCATCAAACAAATCCAGCATCATCTGGTTACAGCCTGAGCATGTTTTAGGCATATTTGGAGTGCTCAATTAATGTAAACTCTTAGAGATATAGCATGTCCCATCTGCTGTCTATTTATTTGGTTTTAGTTCCTTTATAGGTTTGGTCCATTAGTTAACAATACAACATGACACTGATTTCATACATACTGCTTTTCAATCATAAGCCAAGCTATTGGAAGGTCCCCCTGGTTACACCGTCTAATGCGTAAACACATCTACTTGTTTTAATTCGCTGCTTAATGAATACCTAGTTTTACCTTAGAATTACTGTAGCCTTGTAACGGCCGTCGTAATCCTCCTCGTCTGAGSAGGATAAGTTAGAAGGATCGGAGGACCAAAACGCAGCGTGGTATGTATCCATATTTATTAGAATACTTTTCTAGACGAACAAAAACAATAAACAAAACAAAACCAACGACGCTAACAGTCCTGAACATGTGAACAAATGAAAAACAATGAACGCACGAACAGGAACAATCACCCACAAACAAACAGTGAGAACAGCCTACCTTAATATGGTTCCCAATCAGAGACAACGTAAAACACCTGCCTCTGATTGAGAACCATATCAGGCCAATTAGACAACCCTAAACCAATGAAACACATAACATAKAATATACCCACCCAGCTCACGTCCTGACCAACWAAACAAAGACTWAACAAAGGAAATAAGGTCAGGAACGTGACAAGCCTATTCTGTTTTGTTTGTCACTACCGATTAAGTTTTTATTGCTGTGTTTGATTTCAGAGGTATTATGATTTAATAATTTGATGGTACCATAGTTAGAATATATTGGCTCAGAAGCTTTGACAAAGCTTTGATAATTCATCATTYTTTCATTCTCTGTTTGTTTCTGAAAATAGGGTTTTTCTTACATATGAACAGACCCCCATACTTGTAGTTCCATCACCCTTTATCAATTTAGAGCACTAGTCTAGAAAATTGTGGACTGTTTATATTTCTGACGTTATGTTCTAAGAATAACAATGGTAATTAAAATACATCAACAGATAGGAAATTGAGAGCAATGTTTTCCAGTGGCAGATAATTAAAATTAGCCCTAGCCTTTCAGCTACTCTCATAGCCACCAACAACATTTTAAAATGATGTCTGTCTTCTTTCTATGAGTGGGTTTCGATTGAYACGAATGTCTGCCGGGAGTATTAGCAGCAAGCACATTTAATTGAATTCAATGCTTGACATCTACATACACACACTCTGTTTATTTACTTTGAGTAAATGGTTCTTGCCAAAGAATGTCAGGATTTAGCCTTGTTACTCTTTCATTGCAAATCTCGAGAGGTTGAAAGGACAATAATCTCCTTTTATAAAAGATTCTACACCTCTTTGATGAGGTATAGCCTAATGACTTGTATAATCATGGTGTGTTCAAGCATTTGTGTGTGTGCTGTATTTCTCACATGCTGCTTTTCAATCATAAATAGGCCAAGATATTGGAAGGTCCCCCTATGCTGCATACGATATGACGCAGCGAGAAAGCGAGAAATGTGAAATGGAACATTGAGGAACATTGACCATCAATGTGCATATGTCAACACGTTAAAACATACCCAAACACATRTATATTTAATGTTTGTGAAGAGAGGTTATTGTATTCAGACCTGAGGCTTCTAATGGTCAATGGGATGCTTTGTTATGCTACAAAAATGCTGTTTAAGTGGCATACTTGAGGACGGTTCATCAGGACACCAGAGAAATCCCTCTGTGAGTCACGTATAATATTGCTGAAGGAGTTTCCCTACAGAGTAGTTCACCGGGTTCAGTGTTGTTATATCCAAAAGTTTTGTGGTACAATGTGTAAATTCTTAGATTGAAAATCTAAAAGACCCATATTATATCTAATGTCTGTCTTTGATCTTTGTCCTCAGGTCAAACTTGTGGTGGTGTTGTACAAGGACTAAATGGAACGATAGAGAGTCCTGGCTTTCCCCAYGGCTACCCAAACTATGCCAACTGTACCTGGATCATCATTACAGGAGAACGAAACAGGATACAGTTGTCATTTCACACCTTTGCTCTTGAAGAGGACTTTGACATAGTCTCCATTTATGATGGACAACCGCAGCCAGGAAACCTGAAAATTAGGTAAGACTTTTACTTACTCATATGCAGTTTTATATGTATTMATTGGATTTGAGTGTTACAGTACTGTATTGTTGTAACTTTAGTGGTCCTGTGTGGCGCTAGCAATGCTAAGGTTATTATCATGCTGACATGACTGCTTATGCCAGTATATAGATTTTGTCCTGTTGTGCTAGTTAAGTGATACATACTTTAGTTGTGTAGTGTTGAACRTTCATGTGTACCCACTGAATAGTTATATTGATGTTGTAAGGGCACTCATTCATTCCAACTGTACCTAAAGTACCACGGGGCTTCTTTATCTTGCCATAAAATAGCAAATCAACTGAAAACGTAAAATTCCCATCAGGACCCTTCTGAAACAAGTGAACATTTRTAACGCCATGCAGGCTAAACTGTATCCCTGTGGTTGCCAAGGTTGCGCTTACCAGGTTTGAAGTATGCCAATAGTTTGGTACGGAAGGCACCCTCTTGGCGTTGAAGTGAGTAATGGGGATCTGCAATTAATAAAGAMAATCTCAAAATACTTGTTCTGCAAGTGAAAATGGAATGGCTTAATTCAGATGCAGATTTTTGTAGATTTTTGTAAAAACATACACATGATTAACACAACTGTTTGCATAAAGAGGGTGAAGTGAAACTAATGCTGCTGAAAAGTATTTACCAAGTAAATATGTGAGTGGTATTATAAAGTGTTTACCAACTCAGTGGCCTTCTAGTTTGATTGTCCGTCCAGAGATTGGAAGGTTGGGAGTTCGATCCCCGTTTGAGTTATACCAAAGACTCTGAAAATGGTACCCGCTGCATCTCTGCTTGGCAATGAGCATGACGGAGATAGATTGTTGGTAGGGCCCTGCGATTGTATAGCGTCCTGTCTAGGGGGTGTACTAGTACATCAAACTGCCTCACGCTACCGAAACAGGAGAGCACTTTCCGGCTCACACAAGCCAAGGCTCGTGCAAGGCTACTTACTTAATGAATATAAAGTGTTAGACAGAGCACCCGCTCAATGTGATTCCATGTATTACTTGACTAGATCAGTGAAAATGTCAGTCAGTCTCTTGGCCAGTGGGAAAATACCAGGCTAATGATAATTATACATTTCATTATACAGCTCTCAAAGTCAAGAAAACAAAGTTTTAAAGGACATGCAAATACATCAACTTGTGTGGAAAAGTACAGTGCATTTGGAAAGTATTCAGACCCCTTCTCTTTTTCCACATTTTGTTATGTTACAGCCTAATTTTAATCAATCTACACACAATACTCAGTAATGACAAAGCGAAAACAGGTTTTTAGAAATACCTTATTTATGTAAGTATTCAGACTCTTTGCTATGAGACTCAAAATTGAGCTCAGGTGTATCCTGTTTCCATTGATCATCCTTGAGATGTTTCTACAACTTGATTGGAGTCCACCTGTGGTAAATTCAATTGATTGGACATGATTTGGAAAGCCAAACACCTGTCTATATAAGGTCCAACAGTTGACAGGGAATCTCAGAGCAAAAACCAAGCCATGAGGTTGAAGGAATTGTCTGTAGCGCTCCGAGACAGGATTCTGTCAAGGCACAGCTCTGGGGAAGGGTACCAAAACATTTATGCAGCATTCTTAAATGGAAGAAGTTTGGAACCACCAAGACCAAGAACCTGATGGTCACTCTAACAGAGCTCATGAGTTCCTCTGTGGAGATGGGAGAACCTTCCAGAAGGGCAACCATCTCTGCAACACTCCACCAATCAGGCCTTTATGGTAGAGAGGCCAGACGGAAGCCACTCCTCAATAAAAGGTCAAAAGGCACCTAAATTACTCTCAGACCATGAGAAACAAGATTYTCTGGTCTGACGAAACCAAGATTGAACTCTTTGGCCTGAMTGCCAAGTGTCACGTCTGTAGGACACCTGGCACCATCCCTTTAGTGAAGCATAGTGCTTCAATAGAGTACTGAGTCTGAATACTTATGTAAATGTGATATTTCAGTCTGTTATTTGTRATACATTTGCAAAAATGTCTAAAAACATGTTTTTGCTTTGTCATTATGAGGTGTTTTGTGTAGATTGATGAAAAAAAWRWTTCAATCAATTTTAGAATAAGGCTKTAACGTAACAAAATGTGAAAAGTCAAGGGGTCTGAATACTTACCAAATGCACTATAAGTGTGTGCACTGCAACACACAAGCAAAATCACTAGTGATGTACATTAAACAGCAAGAAATTAGCAAACTGAAAAATATACCTACCATTTTTTTATTTTACRAGTTTAACCAAAAGACCGTTCTGAGAAGATACATTTTAATCAAGCCTTGATTCAAACATTGACCAAGTCTGAGTTACAGACAGAGGCAGGGAGAGAGCTCCTGATTGTCGAAGCAGCTTGCGAGAAAAGTTGGATTTCCACAAAATTTCTGTCTGGTAAAGGCTCAATGCACTCCATCTGGTATTCACAACCTTCTCATTCCATCTCATTTAGGTGTGTGTGTGAAGACATGGAGAACTGTTAATAGTCTGTTAACACACACCTCATACTGTGTGACATGAAGTGTTGATGTCATTACTTCAGGGCAATAACTAGCCTAAGCAGGTCATTAAACGGGCAAAGATCACTTGCTATATGATCTCTTCAGACTCTGTAAAGGGGGCTTTCTTTACCCCGTCCTCCGTTTCACCAATGGCTCTTTATCATTTAGGATTTAATAGTATGGAAATGCAATTCTGTGTTTATGCTAATTAAACACAAGGCATTACCAGAGGGTTTGGAGCGATGCTCCAGTGACAAGCAGTATCCGTCTCTGGTGAACCTCTCCTTGGCTGAGATGGGACTCTACCTCTGTGTCTGTGGAGAGTGACAAACATTGCTCACCATGACTGCAGTGTCAAACTTTATAACACTGTGGGTTTCGACCTATAAACACTGCCTGCTACCGTCACAGTTGCCCTCTCTGTCTGTCTCCTCAGCTCCAAAAATGTACCCATTACCTCTAAGATGCTGGCTGGTAACAGTGMCTTACCGCCACAAGGTGTCAGTGAAACCTAAATTCCTGTGTTTTTATGCTAATGAAATGCATCAGACATATATAACAGAATAGCCTACAGTCAGCAAGGAAAATAGGGCAGGCTAA
>NC_036858.1:53799715-53813790 GCF_002910315.2 Salvelinus sp. IW2-2015
AGGTTGGCCGTCAGGGCCTGCAAGGCCTTCTCTGCTGGCCTAAACATCATCAGAATATATATTTTTTTTAAATATATTTTCCCACAAATATGTATTAAATTATTCCCCAGAGTAAGAGTTATACTCTTCATTTCATAGCTTTCCTCTTGGTTGCACTGCTTCCAGCCCCAGGTTGAGATTTGGAGGCTGGTCTTTATGTTAGATCTTTTATCCAATCATATTCAGCCATCATGTGTTGCCAAGGGGTCTAAAATCTGCCCTCAGGCCTTCAGAATCAACAGTGCGGGCGCTTGTAGCTTAAAGTGAATGGAAATGAAATTTTGTGTCAACCAATCAGCTTTAGAGTTGGCTATTGTACGCCTGCTGGCTGGCTCCAGTGTTACACAGGAGCCAGCTAGCAGGCCTAGTGCGTGCACGTCTTTTGATTGGATTACCAATATTGAGAGGAGGATAGGGATTCAAGCTAGCTGAACTAAGTAAGCATGGGTAGGATGTGGAGGAAGTAGCTTTGCCCTGTTGGTTGCATTGTTGCATTGGATAATTTTATAAGCTTTTTTATTCATGTCTCAGAATGGTATCAAATGTTGAAGGCATTWAAAAAAAATAAAGATAACAAATAGTGCCGTAGCAGCAAGACACAACTAACTGTACAGTACTGTAGGCCCACAACAAACAACGTATTGAGCTGTATTGAATTGAGCTCTATGAATAAAGACAACAGTCTTGGGAAAGTAGAGATAAACAACAATTCACTAGAGATGAAGACTTCATATTCATTGAAAGAGAGCAGTAGCACTTTGCAGGTCTGAGTGTGAATAAAGGTCGCTGAAACGGTCATTCAAAAGAGAACATGCTGGCCACACCCAGGCCGACTGGCATTTCTGACTGATAGGAGGCATTATGCTGCACAGATTTCCTCCACATGAAGCAGCTGTTATGTTGCATATGCTGTCCTTTGAGAATGATACTTCCCCTGACCTTTGAATAACATACTGCTACCTGAACATGTGCAGAATATGGATGCAGGTAAAAGGGAGTTCACCTGTGCATTGTAAAGAGATGGAAGCCTACGGTGTATTGTAGTGAAGGAGTACATATCTTACTGTCAATTATTATTGCAATACACTTGAATAACCTTCTTTCTTACAGTAATACCTTTTCACAATAGTTTTCAAACCATTTCAGATGTATTCATTATTTTGAATGACAAATGGCTCCCTATTTACCTATGTATTTACATAGGCTGTCAAAGTGTAATTACAAAGGAACAAATTCATTACTATGTAGTGACAGTGTAGGTACCCTCTGTGGTCTAAGTGAACAGATCTCATGTTTGGCTGAATCTTTGGCTGAATCTWATATCTCACTGGCACAGGAGTAATTACAAATATGTACTAGTGATTTCTAGGGTGAGAAATAGCTTCTTTGCACCTGAAGACAGGCGATAACCGCAGTGCTGGATGGAATAAGAGCAAACACTTATTTCAGTTATATTAAAACCAGGAAAATCTGGAGAGCCCCTTGCTGATTACAGACTCATAATTTTAATACATTTTGACAATAATATAATAACAAAGCTCATAAGCAATAGAATGGCAAAAGTCTTACCAGATTTGATACGTTTAAAAATAGACACAAACAAATACAAGAACATGTTTCAATTTAATACAATAGGCAAAACAAATATATAGATTTATCAATAATGGCTGTTGATGCTGAAAAGGCTTTTGACCGTCTTGAATTGACTTTTCTATTCAAAACTTTGGACGCTTTCAACTTTCAACAAATATTAGATGAATGTAATAAATACACAAATAATACATTATCTGATGAAATTGCTTTAGAAATAGGCACAACAGGGAGGTCCTCTCTCCCCCCTCCTGTTTGCACTGGCAATTGAACTGCTTGCAGAAWGAATTAAACAGGACCCAAATGTAACAGGTATCAGTATTGGAAAGCATAAATATAAACTAAACTTATTTTCAACTTATCCCCTGATATACCTGACTGATATTGAAAACTCAATGCCCACCTTGCTAAAAAATATTTTCAGAATATTCTAAAATCTCACGTAAATATAAAATTTACGTGAAAAAACAACAAAATAATGGCAATAGGAAAAATAAAACGTTTAACTCATGAGCTACAAAAATCCTTTAGGTGGACCACAAAAAAAAAAAATAATACTTAGGATGCTTACTAAGACAACAAACAACAACTATATAAAGATAACTTTATCTCATTACTCAACAACATGAAAGCCGATATAATTAAATAKAACAATCTTCCCATAAATATTATAGGTAGACTAAACCTCTTCAGAATGGCATGGCTCCCAAAGTTTTTATATTTATTCTAGGTAATACCAATTACCCCACCGAAGACATTTGAAAAAAAAGTAACAGACTTTATATTAAACGTCTTCTACAAGAACCAATATCACTCCTTTAAAACACAACCCTATGGAACAATCCTTGAATAGCTTTTCTCAATTCAGCTGTAAATTGGTCCACATGGTAAACTAAAGGCATAGAAACCGTAAATGACTTGGTAATAGGAAATACATTTACAGTATTTCCATGACAGAATTTAAAAGCAATTTTGGACTGACCAATCTAGATATTTTCAAATACATGGAACTAAAAAGGTTTCATATCACGAAATTTCTATTTGAAATATTTTGGAYGTCAGAGCAATCTTGAGGGAATCCTATTTGTATCATGTTTCAGGTAAGACCCAGATGCAGACAGTGTCGAAGAAACAAACGTTTATTACTAGTACAGGGGCAGCAAACAATAGGTCAAGGGCAGGCAGAGGTCAGTAATCCAGATAGGGTGCAAAAGGTCCAGAACGGCAGGCAGTCTCAGGTTCAGAGCAGGCAGGGGTCAATAATCCAGTGTGGTGTGGCAAGGTTCAGAACCTGCAGGCAGGCTCAGGGTCAGTTCAGGCAGAAAGATCAAAACTGGGAAAACATAGAAAACAGGACAGGAGCAAGGGGAAAACCGCTGGTAGGTTTCACAAAACAAAACGAACTGGCAACAGACAAACAGAGAACACAGGTATAAATACACTGGGGATAATGGGGAAGATGGGCGACACCTGGAGGGGGGTGGAGACAAGCACAAAGACAGGTGAATCAGATCAGGGTGTGACAATTTGAGTCAGAAAATGACATGATACATAACAAAATATCTGATATTGGCACAAGATGGAGGGAATGTTGGAACATAACTAACAAAATTACAGTTAACAAAAAATTGATGCTTAATCCAGTATAAACTAATGTATATAATGTATTATACAAGAGACAAAATTCACAAATTACACAGCACAACGGCAGTCATGTCTTAAGTGTAAAACTAACAATGACTCAATAATCCATGCCTTCTGGGAATGCAATAATGTCCAAAAGTTATGGGCGGAGTTAGAAAGYTGTCTGTCAGAATTTTTACAATGTAAATTTACTTTCAATCCGTCTGTCTGCATGATTCAATATATGGCATATGAGGGTGCAGTGAGATACCAGATGGGTTGGACGGTACTATTCTCGTCAATCATCTTGAAAAAATGTATACCTAACTGTAAAATTAACCAATCCTCCATCGGTAACACAATGGAAARGTCAAATGCTTTATTATCTAAATGTTTAAAGTGTGTGGGCGAAGGAGAGAAACAAAATGGTGCAGTTTGAGGCCATGTGGCTGAGAGTGATGCGGGAACTGGAGTTGGGGAGGGGGGTGAGCAGGTGGGTCTGGGCAGGTGTGATGTTGTTGATGTTTGTGTGCGTCTGGATGCTGTTTGTATGTGTATGTTTTGTATTGTTTAAAAAAGTAATAATAACATTAGAACACAACATGCTATGGATTTTGAGAACACTATGTTCTGGCTTGCCTATTTAAAATTTACTGGCATTAGGCCTCATGGTACAAAACAATAGGCTGGGGAGCACCTCCTACTGGAGAGTTGATCTACACCTATTCTTTTGGTCTCCCATCCAGTGTTTAACCAAGCCCAGCCCTGCTTAGCTTTTATATTTGTCACTGAAATATGCTAAATATGTGTACTGTAACGAACGTCGTCGGGAGAAGGAGAAGAGGACCAAGGTGCAGCGGGGTAAGTGTTCATATTACTTTTAATAAAATACAAAACACTTGACAAAACAACAAAAACGACAAACGAACAGTTCTGTAAGGTGACGAAACACAAARCAGAAAACAACCACCCACCAACACAGGTGGGAACAGGCTACCTAAGTATGGTTCTCAWTCAGAGACAAYGATAGACAGCTGCCTCTGATTGGGAACCATACCAGGCCAAACACATAGAAATACAAAACAAGGACAACATAGAACACCAGACACAGAATGCCCACCCAAACTCACGCCCTGACCAACCAAAATAGAGACATAAAAAGGATCTCTAAGGTCAGGGCGTGACATGTACACGACCAATAACATTTTATTTGTTTTTGATTACTRCTGTGCTATTGTGAGAATGATTATTGAGATACCTCTTAATAACTAAATATATTGACTGTTGCTATCAAAATCATTCCAAAGGGTASGTTTAAGAGAGCAAATGAAATGTAACCATTCTTTCAAGTCATATATMATCAATGATACTATTTAGGCCTATATAGCATTTGCAAAGTCATCAACAGCTATCGTTTCAATTCAACACAGTGTTTAGTGCTCCTGGCACACAATTGGCCAAGTGTCATCCGGGGTAGGCCGTCATTGTAAATAAGAATTTGTTCTTAATGTTCTTAACTGACTTGCCTAGTTAAAATAGACAATATAAATAGGCCTAGGGTTTCAAGCTTTGGTTGATTTAAAATTGAATCATTAATATGGTGAATTCACGTTTCCATATCAACCAAAAATCTAAGTTAAAGAATAGGACTAAATCTAATCAAACTTTATTTGAAGTGCATTTAAAGTTGAATTAGATTAGATTTTGTCCTATTCTTTAACTTCGATTTTTGTTTGAGATGGAGACTTGAATCCAACATATCAATTGTTAATTTGTAGACCAACTGGAATTTGTTGACAACCAAACACAATTCTATATCACTTTTGCAATACAGCAAATAGGCTGTAACAAATTATATGTTGGATTCATGTTGCCAACTAAACCAAAAACAAAAGTTAAAGAATAGGATTAAGCATAGCTCAGATGAAAACTATCAAAGCCTTAGATACATCTTTTAAAAAAGTTGATATTTGGTTGCGTTGTGAACCAAATACAATTTAATTTTAACTTTGTAATACAATAGATGGCCAAAAGTAATGACTATTTTAAAAAACTAATGTGAGAGTATTTATTTAACCTTCAAATTAGTAACACAACCATGGCCACATTTTGAGGTTACTGTTATTATGTCTTCTTATGTAATCATAGAACGTGTGCATGTTCAACATAGCATGCAAATGCCACAGGTCTGTGGAAATCTTCACAATTGCTGTAMTAATCTGAACACCATTGATCACTTGCACTATGTACATTTAATGTAATCTCAACTGCAATCCAGGTAATTTGGCTGTGCTATTAGATGAAGCACTGGGATAACACATTAAGTTGTTGTATAAAAACAAAATATCTGACACTGTATTCCCATTTGAAATTAGTTTTGCTTTGATAGGGTTGAAAGCGCAGTGATAACACATTTAGATGACAACTAAACAAAAAATCKGACATTTTTCCATTGGAATTGAGTTGTTCTTTTAGATGGTTGAAAGCACAGTGATAACACATTGGGAATTCAACAAACTTCTGGTTGTAGGTGAATAAAGGTTGAAATCCAKATCTCAACCAAATATTACCCAAAWGTCCACGTTKAAATTACGTGGTGTGTCCAGTGGGTCTCTTTATGGTGATGTATYAWTWATAKGTACACAAAGGTAGAAATATGCAATATCATCCTTTGCATATACAGGTATTATTCTACACATTAGTAACTAATGAGCTCTGCCCCCAAACAAAACCAAATTCGGTTGGTTCGCACCGGAACCAAATCTGAACCAATCATAGATCTTGATGTTTTACAAGTCTGGACAGTACAGCACAGGATAGTACAGTACAATAAAGCACATCACAGTAGAGTTCAGTAAAGTACAGTAGAGTTCAGTACAGTAATAATAATAATAATATACGTATTTTATATAGCGCTTTTCATTACAAAGAGAATCTGAAAGATGCTGTAAAAACAAACAAAACAAATGTAGAGATCTGGCAGGTCTTGGGCGATGKTCTTCCACAGCTTCAGATGATAAGGTGTTGGTCAGCCAGGCAGTTCAGAAAGGCTGGGCTGTAGCGCAAGCAGAGGGAGCTTTGATGGCACAGAGAGGGAGCAGCGTCAGTTAGTTATTTAGGCCCGAGCTCTTTATTTAGGCACCTCGCTCGTAGTCTCCTCCTCCTTCTCCTCTTACTCTGTACTGTAGATAGGCTGGATAGTCCACTATCCAAGTGTAGCACCCACCTTGGTGATGCTTYGGCAGCTAAAAGCGCCAGAAAGACCACTACACCTCGGCAGTAGTCAGGAAACAGTCCCCTATGAGGCGGGCCTTGCTCAACCCCTCACACTTCGTTCATGCAACCAGGACAGGTGGAAAAAAGGWGGAAAAAAGGTGGAAAAAAGATGGTGCTGTAATGATGCATCATTCAAGTGATAGCATAGCCAGCTAGCTAACTATCTAGCCAAGCGAAAAAAACAGACTTTCCATTAGTCTAGTAACTCCGTGGACCAAAACCACCAGATAGATACTGTAGTTCAGAGACACTCAAGAAGTCATGAAAAATGCTATGAAAATACTTAAAACAAAATATTTACAAATGTACAGGAGCTCTCTGCCTCGACACGGCACCATGGCAACCACGGAACTCAGTAGAGTACAGTAGAGTACAGTACATTACTGTGCTCTACTGTACTGTACTGAACTATATTCTACTCCAGGGTTTCCCAAACTCAGATTTCGTAACAGAATTCTGAGTTTTAATCACTTAATAATTCATAAACAAAAAGGTATATAAGTTAAAACACTAACTAATTGGTAGGTCTAACTTTACTTGTTACTTCTGTGAACATTCATTATCCCTCCTCATGAGGGAGATAAGTTAGAACATACCTTAAAGATATGTGGGTTTTTGGTAACGGAATTACGAAGAGTAAGGCAATGTTTCTTAAACTTACGGAGGCTAATAATTTAAAGAGCAGCAGTGTGTGTCTACAGTAAAGCTTTAAGCAGCTATTTGTACTCTGAGTTGAACTAATAGTATTTCATCACCTTTGCAGCAGGATGCACTGTTGTTTTATCGCACAGAGGGTTTGTATTGCCCATCACTTTTTTCTCCTTGTAATCTTGATTCAAAAGTGGTCAGAGTTTGCCACTAGGCTGGAGTGTCTCCAAATTACTTGCCTCTTCATTGCTGACTAAATGAATAAATGATTTCTCCAACACTGGATAAAAYCCTTGTAAGCTTGTGACACTGTTTTAATTGCTTCTGCCACGTTATATGTACAGTGGCAGAACAACTATACAAATGCAAAATAAACTAAACTTATAGTGTATGAGTACATCGCATGGCCGTGCAGTATCCTAGGCTATTACTCTACAACAGACAGTATATTATGTACATTTTTAGAAAGGTGTGAGCCTTTTTGATATTTTTCGTTGCAGAATGCATGCTGTTGGTCAGGAGGTTGAAATCACAGCCATTTGAGACCCACACTGTTGGGATTTCACTGATAGCATTAGGGTACTCTGTTGGAGACATTCTAAAAGCACATAATTACATGTTTGCAACACTGTTGACTCACATGAGCAGGTTGTATGCTATGACAACAGGAACAAAGATTTAACCAAATGTTCTCCAGCTGTTCTGTTGTGATATATACAATGCTTATTAATTATAAAGACATGATAAAAGGTTGGAGTTGGCAGGTTGGAGTTGATTTCCATGGTTCGTAATCCAAAGAGAAATTTAGTCCTTTGGTTATCGCTATAGCTTACATGAAATGTTTGTATAGTAGATTGATCTAGCACTTCTCTAAACCTCTGAGGCAATCAAGTTAAGTTCTTTACATTCTCCTCTAGGGTATGCTTCATTGCCAAACAAGAAAAGAGCATCTGAAGGGCCAGTGGATAAGGCGTTCTGCTTGGAAATGGGAGATTGAGATGCCTTTTCTGTGTAGGGTCTGCAGAAGATGTGTGGATGAGGCTTTCATTTCACAGCGGTTTTACATACAGTAGTGCTGATATGTTCTCAGAGGTAATGACCTCCACTACTTGAGACTAAAAATCCTAATCTTTGGTTCTATAGTGAAGCACTGTCATTAGTATCACTACTTCACTACAAGAGGAAACTTGGAAAGCTCTGGGATCTATAAACAACATAATTGTTTAAACAAATAAAGCAGCTACTCATAGTTGAATATTAACCAATATACAAACTGTGTTGTATTCAGTAGCATGCTTTGAAAGAAAAATAAATAATTCCCTTAATGAACTCTCAAAGAGAATAAAAATGCTGTTAATAGGTTTCCACCATCTCATTCCCCTCATCCCTCAAAGTGGAGCTTTGGGAAAGTCAACATCTCAGTGTTTTCCATTTGTCTCTCTTGCGCAGTAGTCTCGGTTCAGTTACATCACACTTGTCTACTACAGTTCTTTATCAACTCTGATTCTTCTTCCTTTGTTTGCTCCCACCCCACCATCTACAGCAAGGCCTACCTCTCCACTACTGATAGAAGAATAACCCTGTCATTACACAGTCACAACTCACAGGCCCAGAGCAGAGTTTTACTTTCATCCAAGAAACTGGCACCAACGTTGGCACTTAAGTGAAACGCAGCCTTCGTCACTGACAGCAAGTGACATGTGAGGTTGCTGTCATGTTTTTWAAATATTTTTTCACAATTATTATAATGTGAGGATAGGAATGCTGGCACAGGCTCCGTTACCTTCCAGAGGGAGAGTAATTGCTCTGGAGGCTGCGATAAAGAGTAGAAATAGGAYGAACCGGTTTTGCATGTGATAAAGAATGTCAAAGAGGAGGCTTGGAGGAAGGCTGCATGATTCTGTTATGAATATGAAGSGGGAAAAAAACATTAATGCTGATGCTCAATTGTACACCTAGAGATGATTTGGTGCCATTGCTTAACAGAAGATTTGCATAACAATGCTTCTACTTTTAACTGTTGGTCATTTCTCTTCTGAGGGTGCTATAAAGTGAGCAAAGAAATACAAAGCGACTTAACAGGYTACTAGTCTTTCAAAAGTCTGGGCTTGGACCAGACATGTTTGTGTTTTATAGCCATTCCTGTAGCCATTTAGAAATTAAATACATACATACATTACATTTAAATCATAAGCTTCTTATATTGGCATGGGGCACAGCATTGTTATGGAGATTAAATAACATAATTAACCAGAAAGACAGTATAGAGGACATAGACATACACTGTGATTTTTTATTCTGATTCTTGAGGCTGAAGCAGATATGCTTCATTATGCTAACAGAGGTGTTTATGTATGACATGCATTGCAATATATAATAAACACAAGTATTATCATTAACAGTTTGATTAGGGAACTGCAATCAGCATGACACATTACACTGGCCTCTCCTAATTATCTCACTTCTAGCAAGTTTTCCTTATGAGTGAAAGTTCTCTCGAAGACATACACAAATGTATCTGGTATGTCATATATAATCTCCCAATTAAGTACAATTTATAGCTGAATGCTTGACATCATAGTGCTGTCATCTTGGACTCATATGAATAACAATCCAATTWATTTCCGCCATAGAGGTGAACATTGAGTGACAATTTCCCTATGAATTTTAGTATCACTATCTATCACATAAGGTTCATAACAGTGTATGCTGAAACTTAAAAAAATCACACATTTTAGTCTCAATGGGAAAATAGTCTATTCTACAGAACCCAGTGACATATGGCTCTGAATTTCTTCCCTTATTAAACACTATATTATTGTTCATTTTCACTTCAAATGGAAATAATAATAACATAATTCACATATACTGTATATTTTTTTTATTGAATGTCTACAATACATCACCCCTCATATACTGTATGTTGCTATACCACTGAGCTAGACCACAGTACAATATTATTAAAAGCAGAGTGAGAGATTGAGGACAGGGAGGAAGAGACAGAGATAGGGGAGAGAGTGGGAGAAGAAGGGAGGGCCGGAGAGAGAGACAGAGCATCAGGGGAAAGAACAGCAGTATAACTTCCTTGAAGAGAGAAACAAACCAATGTTCACTGTTGTATAACTTTTGAAAACCCCAGGGCCAGGCGAGAAATTGAACAGTGTAAAAATAATTAGAACACCAGGTGTGGGCACAATGAGACGGAGGGAGAGACTGTTGACAAACCAATTCAACCGTCTTCTTCGCCTCACACTGTGTTGAAAGTCAATTTAGAGTTTCAYCGGCCACCTCTCTTTGTCTCTCAGGCACAGGTACGTCACGAGCCCTGGCCAGCGACAGAATGGGTTGAGAGAATGATTCTGATTCAAACCACTGCTGTATAGGCGTGTCTTGATTCACTTTCCCATTACATAAAACATACCGAAATATAGTGTTATATTTACTCCATTCTGTATCTCTTTAAAGGCATTCTGGTTCTGTGTGTTGTAGGATTGTGCTGTGATTTTCTACTATTTCACTGGCCACAATGGCAAGATGGTGGAGGAATATTTCTGCAATATAATTCTTCACCGTTTATGCTGAAGGTGGCAGTTCCCACAAGATTTTTGGCTATTTCAGGCAGTTTGTCGAGGCATATTTCCATGGGCTTCAGAGACAAAGCGAGGCAAAAGCACTCCCCATTGTTCAGTGCTGTGAGGCATCACTGCAGAGATTTTTAGCAGGTGAACAAACAATCATGTTTTAGGATGTTCAATAGAGTAGTTCAAATAATGGTTAAACCTAACCCAGTTCTATCCTCAACTGATTGATTGCATGCAGAGAATCTGGCACGGTGACTTGATCTCTGTGCTGATTTAATTTACTTATTCAGWTAACATCAACACACAAGCTCTGTAATTTTATGCAATSTATTACAAGGTTACATAATATATAAACCAACTCGTAGTTAAATAAAGGTTACATATAAGCTATTGTTTAATAAGGTACTGCTTGAGTGGTACACTCTTAGAAAAAAGGGTTCTTCGGCTGTTCCCATAGGATAACCCTTTTTGGTTCCGTGTAGAACCCTTTCGGGTTCCATGTAGAGGAACCCTCTGTGCTGGAACCAGATGGTAAAAAACTAAAAATGGTTCTTCAGGTTCTAGATAACCCCTTTTTTTCTAAGTGTAGGTATGTGAAACAAAATATTGGATGAATGTACACACACACACACACACACACACACACACACACACACACACACACACACACACACACACACACACACACACACACGTCTTCGTATATAACTCATTCAATTGTTTTGAAGAACCCTTGCATTTGTATTTGTTCCCCTCACAGATAAACTGTGGTCTCAGATGGATGCTTTGAATCTCACATTCAGAAAACAATCCTGCATTTACATCTGATATGCTTGTAAAAAATATAATTATTTTGCAATGGAACCACACAGATTAACCTCCATATAAATGTAAATTGTACTAGTAGGTGTAATTTTGTTGGCAGGTATCATAATCTGCATTGATTTTGTTATTATTGACGCTCATACTTTGGTCAACATCGGACTATCCATTCAYATTTTTGCATCGTCTGTGCATTGTTTGATTGTCTTTTCAGTATTGTCACATAATATATTTTTAGAGACAATATTGTATGATAAATGAGAGATGGATTCATCGTAATAATTTTCATATGTAACATTGAGGTCTTGCAGGTTGCAGTCCTTGTATGAGATCCTCTGACTGACCWAAGACAGCCCCTTGAGAGAAGTATTTTACAGAAACATCAATTGGACAGGCATGGGCTTCTAATCACTCGGGCAACCATGAGTTTCAGAGTATTTTTCTGCATCATCATACAATGCTGTATGCATGTTTGAAGAAAAGCATACTTCTGGAGTATATTAGTATTACATAGCTTTTTGTGTAATGGATCATGATGTACGGATATCAAAACCGTCAGGCAAAATTACGTTAAATGWTGAGACGACCTACATTATTCCCATATTTCCTTTTTTTTTTATGGTAGAGACAAATACAGTATCCTGCAATGCTTGCTGTAAAACCTCTAGTTACTGCTGGTGAATTGAGCACTGTGCTCAACAGTGGCAAAAACTGGCAAATGATCAGATATATAAATCAATGTTAAACATTAAAATACTGCAGAAGAAGTGATCTAGTTTTGCACTAGACAGGATTTGAAATGCCAAAATAGTGTGAAGAAGATTTAGAGAGAGAAATCAACTTTAAAAGAGAARGTAACTAATTCTGCACTAAACAGAACTCGAAACACCAAAATWGTGATTTTAACCGTTTTCCGGTAGGGCTCCCAGTCCCTGGCAAGGTGTTGCACAACACTTGATTAAGTGATGTTACAACACACCGTGTCATGTTTCAAAACATCTCAGGATGACGTGTTTCAATACTCCAGCCAAGTTAAGGTTTCGTCTCCTTCGCGTTTGTTGCAGCTCAGTTCCCAGTTTCTCAGTTACAACGCACATAATTTTAACAGTGGAGGTATTAGGGCTATTTGGGAATAGGGAAGGATATTAGTATTAATGTATTTCCTGTGTGGCTTTATTCCCACCCAGAGTGCTACTGTGGCAATGTATCATCGGCTTGCAGCTAATATTCTGGCTAATGTTGCAATGGGCTAAGTATCAACTGTCTGGTTTAATTAGAGATTCAGATTGACATTACACAAAACTGAATTGGCGATTCAAGATGATTTAAAGCCTCATACTCTACACACCATTAAATAGCTGGCCACCAAGAAAAGAATAAATGATGTAAGAGAGAGAGAGAAAAGGAATATATTGAAATATCTATTTTTTAGCAACCTTAGTGTGTTTGGTGGACGTATTGGAGAGGAAGTGACTTACAACCTCACTGTTGCTCTGATCACCGCCCCTGGTCTGCCCATGTCATCTACATTCTAGACCAACACAGTGCTACCTCACTGGCAAGAGCATACTTTACCACAAGCCAGACAGAAACGTGGCAATGACTGGTCAGAACTCAATGACAATGTAAAGACATAAATCATATCTGTTCGAAGCGACTGAATCTTACATGGTGTCAGGGACAGTTTCATAGACAGCATAACTCTGCCTTGAGCCAGAGCTGTGTCTGTAGTAAATGAAACCAAGTCCATTTTTATTTCCCTGGGCATTTGACTTAATTCTCCAAAACAAAGAATGCAGGAAGAAATGTGATTGGTTAATAACAATGAACAATGCCAAGACACACATTTTTTGGTTGGTGATTTTCTCCATGCAATCCTAATTTTCCCCAAAAGTGGCTYTGTTGAAACTTGATATAGAAATTGTCAGTTTGTTTGTACACTGGTACACTGGATGACTTCTCTGCCAGGTTTGCCATCAACAACAGTCCCACACCATGGGACTGCCAGTTTCTAAATCACGTGCCAACTCCCTCCATCCGGGTCATGCTGCTGTGCAAATAAAATGCACTTATGAAAGCCATAGCTGGAAAACCACTATCTGAAATTGAATGAATATCGAGTATATTGAACATGGGTATTACCAATGTTGTTGTTAAGGAACAAGCTCTATGTATTGTAGTGCGGTCAATAAATTCACAACACTAAGGGCCTCGTGAAAATGTATGCAACAACTAAATACAGTTCAAACTACAGACTAATTCTAATTGGGACTGGAACGAATTGCAAAAATCTCTGAAGTTGGAGACTTTTATCTCCCTCAACACTTTAAACATCTGCTATCCGAGCAGCTAACCGATCGCTGCAGCTGTACATAGTCCATCGGTATATAGCCCACCCAATTTACCTACCTCACCCCCCATACTGCTTTTATTTATTACTTTTCTGCTCTTTTGCACACCAGTATCTTCTTTGCACATTGATCCTTGATGGAAATA
>NC_036858.1:53813815-53830349 GCF_002910315.2 Salvelinus sp. IW2-2015
CAAACAAGAAAAGAGCATCTGAAGGGCCAGTGGATAAGGCGTTCTGCTTGGAAATGGGAGATTGAGATGCCTTTTCTGTGTAGGGTCTGCAGAAGATGTGTGGATGAGGCTTTCATTTCACAGCGGTTTTACATACAGTAGTGCTGATATGTTCTCAGAGGTAATGACCTCCACTACTTGAGACTAAAATCCTAATCTTTGGTTCTATAGTGAAGCACTGTCATTAGTATCACTACTTCACTACAAGAGGAAACTTGGAAAGCTCTGGGATCTATAAACAACATAATTGTTTAAACAAATAAAGCAGCTACTCATAGTTGAATATTAACCAATATACAAACTGTGTTGTATTCAGTAGCATGCTTTGAAAGAAAAATAAATAATTCCCTTAATGAACTCTCAAAGAGAATAAAAATGCTGTTAATAGTTTTCACCATCTCATTCCCCTCATCCCTCAAGTGGAGCTTTGGGAAAGTCAACATCTCAGTGTTTTCCATTTGTCTCTCTTGCGCAGTAGTCTCGGTTCAGTTACATCACACTTGTCTACTACAGTTCTTTATCAACTCTGATTCTTCTTCCTTTGTTTGCTCCCACCCCACCATCTACAGCAAGGCCTACCTCTCCACTACTGATAGAAGAATAACCCTGTCATTACACAGTCACAACTCACAGGCCCAGAGCAGAGTTTTACTTTCATCCAAGAAACTGGCACCAACGTTGGCACTTAAGTGAAACGCAGCCTCGTCACTGACAGCAAGTGACATGTGAGGTTGCTGTCATGTTTTTTAAATATTTTTTCACAATTATTATAATGTGAGGATAGGAATGCTGGCACAGGCTCCGTTACCTTCCAGAGGAGAGTAATTGCTCTGGAGGCTGCGATAAAGAGTAGAAATAGGATGAACCGGTTTTGCATGTGATAAAGAATGTCAAAGAGGAGGCTTGGAGGAAGGCTGCATGATTCTGTTATGAATATGAAGGGGAAAAAAACATTAATGCTGATGCTCAATTGTACACCTAGAGATGATTTGGTGCCATTGCTTAACAGAAGATTTGCATAACAATGCTTCTACTTTTAACTGTTGGTCATTTCTCTTCTGAGGGTGCTATAAAGTGAGCAAAGAAATACAAAGCGACTTAACAGGCTACTAGTCTTTCAAAAGTCTGGGCTTGGACCAGACATGTTTGTGTTTTATAGCCATTCCTGTAGCCATTTAGAAATTAAATACATACATTACATTTAAATCATAAGCTTCTTATATTGGCATGGGGCACAGCATTGTTATGGAGATTAAATAACATAATTAACCAGAAAGACAGTATAGAGGACATAGACATACACTGTGATTTTTTATTCTGATTCTTGAGGCTGAAGCAGATATGCTTCATTATGCTAACAGAGGTGTTTATGTATGACATGCATTGCAATATATAATAAACACAAGTATTATCATTAACAGTTTGATTAGGGAACTGCAATCAGCATGACACATTACACTGGCCTCTCCTATTATCTCACTTCTAGCAAGTTTTCCTTATGAGTGAAAGTTCTCTCGAAGACATACACAAATGTATCTGGTATGTCATATATAATCTCCAATTAAGTACAATTTATAGCTGAATGCTTGACATCATAGTGCTGTCATCTTGGACTCATATGAATAACAATCCAATTTATTTCCGCCATAGAGGTGAACATTGAGTGACAATTCCCCTATGAATTTTAGTATCACTATCTATCACATAAGGTTCATAACAGTGTATGCTGAAACTTAAAAAAATCACACATTTTAGTCTCAATAGGAAAATACAGTCTATTCTACAGAACCCAGTGACATATGGCTCTGAATTTCTTCCCTTATTAAACACTATATTATTGTTCATTTTCACTTCAAATGGAAATAATAATAACATAATTCACATATACTGTATATTTTTTTATTGAATGTCTACAATACATCACCCCTCATATACTGTATGTTGCTATACCACTGAGCTAGACCACAGTACAATATTATTAAAAGCAGAGTGAGAGATTGAGGACAGGGAGGAGAGACAGAGATAGGGGAGAGAGTGGGGAGAGGAAGGAGGGCCGGAGAGAAGAGACAGAGCATCAGGGGAAAGAACAGCAGTATAACTTCCTTGAAAGAGAAAACAAACCAATGTTCACTGTTGTATAACTTTTGAAAACCCCAGGGCCAGGCGAGAAATTGAACAGTGTAAAAATAATTAGAACACCAGGTGTGGGCACAATGAGACGGAGGGAGAGACTGTTGACAAACCAATTCAACCGTCTTCTTCGCCTCACACTGTGTTGAAAGTCAATTTAGAGTTTCACCGGCCACCTCTCTTTGTCTCTCAGGCACAGGTACGTCACGAGCCCTGGCCAGCGACAGAATGGGTTGAGAGAATGATTCTGATTCAACCACTGCTGTATAGGCGTGTCTTGATTCACTTTCCCATTACATAAAACATACCGAATATAGTGTTATATTTACTCCATTCTGTATCTCTTTAAAGGCATTCTGGTTCTGTGTGTTGTAGGATTGTGCTGTGATTTCTACTATTTCACTGGCCACAATGGCAGATGGTGGAGGAATATTTCTGCAATATAATTCTTCACCGTTTATGCTGAAGGTGGCAGTTCCCACAAGATTTTTGGCTATTTCAGGCAGTTTGTCGAGGCATATTTCCATGGGCTTCAGAGACAAAGCGAGGCAAAAGCACTCCCCATTGTTCAGTGCTGTGAGGCATCACTGCAGAGATTTTTAGCAGGTGAACAAACAATCATGTTTTAGGATGTTCAATAGAGTAGTTCAAATAATGGTTAAACCTAACCCAGTTCTATCCTCAACTGATTGTTGCATGCAGAGAATCTGGCACGGTGACTTGATCCTCTGTGCTGATTTAATTTACTTATTCAGTTAACATCAACACACAAGCTCTGTAATTTTATGCAATCTATTACAAGGTTACATAATATATAAACCAACTCGTAGTTAAATAAAGGTTACATATAAGCTATTGTTTAATAGGTACTGCTTGAGTGGTACACTCTTAGAAAAAAGGGTTCTTCGGCTGTTCCCATAGGATAACCCTTTTTGGTTCCGTGTAGAGGAACCCTCTGTGCTGGAACCAGATAGGTTTTACTTGGAACTAAAAATGGTTCTTCAGGTTCTAGATAACCCCTTTTTTTCTAAGTGTAGGTATGTGAACAAAATATTGGATGAATGTACGCACACACACACACACACACACACACACACACACACACACACACCACACACACACACACCACCACACACACAAACACACACACACACACACACACACACACACACACACACACACACACGTCTTCGTATATAACTCATTCAATTGTTTGAAGAACCCTTGCATTTGTAGTTGTTCCCCTCACAGATAAACTGTGGTCTCAGATGGATGCTTTGAATCTCACATTCAGAAAACAATCCTGCATTTACATCTGATATGCTTGTAAAAATATAATTATTTTGCAATGGAACCACACAGATTAACCTCCATATAAATGTAAATTGTACTAGTAGGTGTAATTTTGTTGGCAGGTATCATAATCTGCATTGATTTGTTATTATTGACGCTCTACTTTGGTCAACATCGGACTATCCATTCATATTTTTGCATCGTCTGTGCATTGTTTGATTGTCTTTTCAGTATTGTCACATAATATATTTAGAGACAATATTGTATGATAAATGAGAGATGGATTCATCGTAATAATTTTCATATTAACTTGAGGTCTTGCAGGTTGCAGTCCTTGTATGAGATCCTCTGACTGACCTAAGACAGCCCCTTGAGAGAAGTATTTTACAGAAACATCAATTGGACAGGCATGGGCTTCTAATCACTCGGGCAACCAGAGTTTCAGAGTATTTTTCTGCATCTCATACAATGCTGTATGCATGTTTGAAGAAAAGCATACTTCTGGAGTATATTAGTATTACATAGCTTTTTGTGTAATGGATCATGATGTACGGATATCAAAACCGTCAGGCAAAATTACGTTAAATGATGAGACGACCTACATTATTCCCATATTTCCTTTTTTTTTTATGGTAGAGACAAATACAGTATCCTGCAATGCTTGCTGTAAAACCTCTAGTTACTGCTGGTGAATTGAGCACTGTGCTCAACAGTGGCAAAAACTGGCAAATGATCAGATATATAAATCAATGTTAAACATTAAATACTGCAGAAGAAGTGATCTAGTTTTGCACTAGACAGGTTTGATGAATAGTGTGGAAGATTTAGAGAGAGCAATAAAAGAAAGTAACTAATTCTGCACTAAACAGAACTCGAAACACCAAAATTGTGATTTTAACCGTTTTCCGGTAGGGCTCCCAGTCCCTGGCAAGGTGTTGCACAACACTTGATTAAGTGATGTTACAACACACCGTGTCATGTTTCAAAACATCTCAGGATGACGTGTTTCAATACTCCAGCCAAGTTAAGGTTTCGTCTCCTTCGCGTTTGTTGCAGCTCAGTTCCCAGTTCTTCAGTTCACGCACATAATTTTAACAGTGGAGGTATTAGGGCTATTTGGGAATAGGGAAGGATATTAGTAACATGTATTTCCTGTGTGGCTTTATTCCCACCCAGAGTGCTACTGTGGCAATGTATCATCGGCTTGCAGCTAATATTCTGGCTAATGTTGCAATGGGCTAAGTATCACTGTCTGGTTTAATTAGAGATTCAGATTGACATTACACACAAACTGAATTGGCGATTCAAGATGATTTAAAGCCTCATACTCTACACACCATTAAATAGCTGGCCACCAAGAAAAACATAAATTGATGGTAAGAGAGAGAGAGAAAAGGAATATATTGAAATATCTATTTTTAGCAACCTTAGGTGTGTTTGGTGGACGTATTGGAGAGGAAGTGACTTACAACCTCACTGTTGCTCTGATCACCGCCCTGGTCTGCCCATGTCATCTACATTCTAGACCAACCACAGTGCTACCTCACTGGCAAGAGCATACTTTACCACAAGCCAGACAGAAACGTGGCAATGACTGGTCAGAACTCAATGACAATGTAAAGACTAAATCATATCTGTTCGAAGCGACTGAATCTTACAGTCAGGACAGTTTCATAGACAGCATAACTCTGCCTTGAGCCAGAGCTGTGTCTGTAGTAAATGAAACCAAGTCCATTTTTATTTCCCTGGGCATTGACTTTCTTAATTCTCCAAAACAAAGAATGCAGGAAGAAATGTGATTGGTTAATAACAATGAACAATGCCAGACACACATTTTTTGGTTGGTGATTTTCTCCATGCAATCCTAATTTTCCCCAAAAGTGGCTCTGTTGAAACTTGATATAGAAAGTTCATGTTTTGTACACTGGTACACTGGATGACTTCTCTGCCAGGTTTGCCATCAACAACAGTCCCACACCATGGGACTGCCAGTTTCTAAATCACGTGCCAACTCCCTCCATCCGGGTCATGCTGCTGTGCAAATAAAATGCACTTATGAAAGCCATAGCTGGAAAACCACTATCTGAAATTGAATGAATATCGAGTTATTGAACATGGGTATTACCAATGTTGTTGTTAAGGAACAAGCTCTATGTATTGTAGTGCGGTCAATAAATTCACAACACTAAGGGCCTCGTGAAAATGTATGCAACAACTAAATACAGTTCAAACTACAGACTAATTGGGACTGGAACGAATTGCAAAAATCTCTGAAGTTGGAGACTTTTATCTCCCTACAAACTTTAAACTCTGCTATCCGAGCAGCTAACCGATCGCTGCAGCTGTACATAGTCCATCGGTATATAGCCCACCCAATTTACCTACCTCACCCCCCATACTGCTTTTATTTATTTACTTTTCTGCTCTTTTGCACACCAGTATCTCTACTTGCACATGATCATCTGATGATTTATCACTCCAGTGTTAATCTGCTAAATTGTATTTATTCGATTTATTGCCTACCTCCTCATGCCTTTTGCACACATTGTATATAGATTCTCTTTTTTTCTACCATGTTATTGACTTGTTTATTGTTTACTCCATGTGTAACTCTGTGTTGTTGTCTGTTCACACTGCTATGCTTTATCTTGGCCAGGTCGCAGTTGCAAATGAGAACTTGTTCTCAACTAGCCTACCTGGTTAAATAAAGGTGAAATAAAAAAAAAAATAAATAATTAGCTATCCCTTGAAAAGGGAAAGAGAGTTTTCAAACGGAAGTTATTGTAATCTAGGTTCTTGTGAGCAAATTACTATTAAACTGTGAGCATGATAGATGTTTATAGTCACCATGCAAATGTGATCACAGGTCTTTAAGCTTATATTAAGAGGCTACTAGAATAACTTTTGTGCTTGATTGAGGCTACTTTTCTCTAATAATTGAAAGTGAATAGTTGCTATACAGATGTCAAGGCCCTGGGTGAAGTCAAAGACAGAGGCAGAGGACGAACCAGCAATTAATGATGTACAAATGTCACGATCGTCATAATAAGCGGACCAAGGCGCAGCGGGATATGAGTACATCTTCTTTTAATAGAGATGACGAAACACGAAAAACAAACACTTTTAACAAACAAACACCAAACGACCGTGAAGCTATCAACGAAAGTGCACACACAAGCTACTAATGTACCACATAGACAATTACCCACAAAACACCTAAAGCCTATGGCTGCCTTAAATATGGCTCCCAATCAGAGACAACAATAACCAGCTGTTCCTGATTGAGAACCAATCAGGCAACCATAAGCTTTCCTAAACACCTACACTGAACACAACCCCATACATACTACAAACCCCCTAAACAATACACACACCCAAACTAGACAAAACACACAAACATCCCCCATGTCACACCCTGACCTAACATAACTAATCAAGAAAATATATATAACAAAGGCCAGGGTGTGACAACAAAGACAAAATTAAGTAGAGGACTGGAGTCATTCAATACAACTCCACGTTTCAACTGAGTAATATWCTGATTGTCAATGCCGATTTCAATTCAGAAAATTATTGAATTTACCGGCACAGTGAAGAACTCTTGACCTTGCCTATCCAGTTAGATATCCAAAACAGTTTGTCTGTTGGTATTACACCACATACAATATAAAAAAGGAGTCCCTGAAAAATGGCCTTATTGTTTTACAGCCTCAATTCAAACTTGATTAAATARATATACACACAATACCCCATAATGACAAAGTGAAAACATGTTTTTAGAAATTTTTGCTAATGTATTGTAAATTAAATACAGAATAAGTGTAATTTCGGCKTGTCATAACAAAGGGGTAGAATACTTATTGACTCAATAMATTTCAGCTTTTCATTTTTTATTAATTTGTCAAAATTCCGAAAAACATAATTCCACTTCGACATTATGGGGTATTGTGTGTAGGCCAGTGCCCCAAAAATCTAAATGTAATGCATTTTAAATTCAGGCTGTAACACAACAGAAATGTGGAAAAAGTCAAGGGGTGTGAATACTTTCTGAAGGCACTGTAGGAGACAACATACAGTACTTTCAGAGGAAGCAAAGCACTGCACCTTAAAGGCCCCGTGTTTCTTTTTGATCATTTTAATTGAAAATATTCAGAGTAAGGTACTTAATTGTTACCCAGAAGTTATTTGATATTGAGAAAAAAACAGCTGCATTGGACCTTTAACTTGTGGAGCAGATGGCTGTAGATTGTATTGCATTTACTCTTGACAGACCCTGAGTGTATCAGATGGAACATGCTGTCCAATTCCTCCGCAAGCAGTCTTGCACACTGTATTGGACACCTTCTATAGTGCAAGAAGAAATATAAAAAAATTCCAGTCATCACAATAATGTATTATCTTTAATTGTGTCTTATTACAATAGGTTAACTGGATTTCGAAAAACACAAGTGAATTCTGGTTGCTCATTTGAAACTGAGCCATATATTTTGGAAAAGGTGCAACCGAGGCCTTGGGGCATACTCTGGTTTTTATTTTATTTTTATTTAACTAGGCAAGTCAGGAAGGAGGTGGACTGAGTTGTAGACAAATTTGTCCGTCTAAAACTGTTCTCTTTGTCGCTCTTTTGTTGATGGTTGTAAAGGCGTMTGCATTCATAGGTTCGGTTTGCTCCTAGCAAAACTCGGCTAGGCGAAGCAAACTTCTGTGCTCGCATACTCCCTAAAGACCTTCTCTTGAAAAACAATTAAAAAGCGGCAATATTAGTGCTGTCTGTCCCTCTTTTGCCAATCAAGCAATTTGACAYCTAAGATGTTTGGTGCAGTATTTCTCAAGTAAAAAAATGTGCATGAAAACTAGTTGTCTCTCGTTGAATGACATCAAACACCTCATTGAYGAATCCCATCCATWGTTCCCACTCCTACTAGAAGTAGTACTGTTGGCCAATCACCGACGAAGGGGCGTAGACTTTGGCTAYCGAACTTTGACTTCCTCAAGAAAAAATGCTGTATGCACGAACAGCTCCMCAAAAAACTTCTGAAGACCAACACTTTGTCATAATATATGCGCAAATTGTTTTGACTCGGAAGGATACGGTAAGCTTACGACTCCCAGTGGGATGACAACATAGAATTATATCTGAGGAGGACATACTCCAGGGTAATGATCAGTTACGTTTATTTTTTAACTATTTTTTAAAAATTATTTTGTATGTTTATTAGATAGAAAGACAGAGGACAAAAGTAGGAGTGATAGTGCTAAAAGAGGATTCGAACCCATGCTGGCAGTGGTACATAGTACATGTTTTCTAAAGGCAGCTTAGAGCGCTAGACAACCCCAGACCAAGACCAGTTAAGTTTCTTTAAGCCCTGTAAATTTGTTATATTTGCAAGGATAGAGGATATTGCGGCAATAATCACTAGTCAACTATTCATCATTCCCTGTTGTGTTTATGCTGAAAAGCCAATCTGAAACAGCTGGGGGGCCCGAGGACATGCAGGTTAGAGAAATGCTTAGTTAGAYGACCGACATAGAAACCTACTTTCACAACATCTAGGGTGCCTATAATAGGCTTCCTAGGTAGTCCATAACCTGATCTCAATGTTTATGTAAAATAAGTGGTGGTAGTTGAATATGTAATGGTGTGGTTCTGCTCTAACCAAAGGTTTACTTTAGCTTCACAGATGGCTGGTGGCACCTAATTGGGGAGGACAGGCTCATAGCAATGGCTTGAACGGAATAAATGGAATGGTATCAAGCACATGGAAACCATGTGTTTGATACCACTCCATTCACTCCATTCCAGCTCTCTCTCATCAGCCCCCTGTGCTTAGCTTACCTTTCCAATTTGTGACCTGAGATTGGCGAGATCCACAGAGTTGTTGAAGTTTTTGTTTTGGGGTAGAAAGGGTTAAAGGAGAGAGACATGCATCAATAGTTCACAGAAGCGGTGCGTAGGTGAAATCACTGAGGAAGCCAAGCCAGGGAAAAAAGCCTTATTATAACCTGTGTTGTGATAATTGCGTTGTTTGCTCTATAACCTGTTAGTTCATATCCTTTGCCACCGTGATATATAGGCCTAAGGCCGAGACAATAAGAAGACAGTGGCAGAATAAATGCAATAATAGTTCAGAATAAAATTGTGTTTCATCACAAAACCGGAAAGCAACATCTGTCCGGTGAAGTCCATGACAAAACAGTTAGATGACCTACAACAGCATGGTCAAGCAAGTTAATGTTTACAACATTTTCAGACTACTAAACAACTATTGATTTAGAACACACAGAGAGTTATCGCAAGTAGCAAATAAAACAGGAGCTGCCTCCACTATTCCAGCACCATTTCAACTTCAATATTTCAACATCATCAAATCACCTAGGCTGAGTCTATTACAGTAACAAGTCAGATACCAAAAACTATTTAGGCCAATCAACGTAAGCTAAATATGATATGTGCTGTCCATGGTACTGTGTTGTGTGGTGTGTGTGTGTGTGTGTGTGTGTGTGGTGTGTGTGTGTGTGTGTGTGTGTGTGTGTGTGTGTGTGTTGTGTGTGTGTGTGTGTGTGTGTGTGTGTGTGTGTGTGTGTGCAAGTAGAAAAAAACATGTTGGCTCATCCAGAAACGGCAATCATCCTCATCTCTTTCATGACTCTGTCATACAGTACACAGTTTAGTTTTTGCTGTCCTAGGCAACCTGGCTAAAATGCTTGCTCCCTACCCTAACTTTTTCATGGACAAAAATGCGCAGCTAGTCAACATTAGCCTACTACATCTAGCTACATTTGAAATTCCATCCTCTCAGGCCAGGTGCACAATGTATGAATGTATGGTTAAGATAGATGACCTTATAATAACTGTCTAGTACGGAGAATTAAGTAAACCCCAATCCAAATCCCTATCTCTAATTTAGGATGATGTTTAGCTAGATAAAACAACACAACGAGATGCAACAATTCAAGTTTTTTTCTGTAATTGACGTTTGGCTTGTGTGATTGGTGTGAAGCCAAATCCAAACTGGCTTCACTTTTTTTTGGTGCTCCAGGACCATCTCACAGTTGAGCTAACTTAGTTTCTCTCGCTGATGGCTATTTTATTGGGCTGCCTTCCATTGCATTCAATGCTTACGTACGCAACAATTTCATACCTTTTTGACCAAACCAAATCAGATAGATGGCCTATTTATACTGAGACAGAGGGGTGATGTTTCCCTCGCTCTGATGCTTTTTCTTCCGGTGAGTAATTCATCCTCTTGCGAATGAAAGAAAAGTTATGAAACACAGAGATAAGATAAATTATGTTATTTTTTTCTTGGTAGATTTTTTGGGGAAGCCTGGCTTCCCTTGGTTTCCATGAATACACACCACTGATAGTTCATATGTTCCAAAAGCTATTCATTTCATGAGCTTGGCACCACTTGCAGACAGGATGGACGAGAAATCCACTGGATACTAGTGATGCGCAGGATTCGTTCTTTTTTTACAACACTTTTCACTGACTCAAGAGTCATGATTTGTTATTCTGGGTGACTCGTTCATTTTAGTAATTAGTTTGACCTGTTGGCTGCAATGAATTCTACAACAGGATTAATATGCCCTCCTCCGGTGACTCTGGAGACGTACTTTCATCAGCTTGTTCGATATGGAGGCTTAGAATGTATCTACATTAAAAAAGAGCACTTCACTAAGACACTCCATCCCCCAGAAGGCGGTAACTTCTCAGAACTGACTCGCTTGTAGTCCCATGTAGCTCAATTGGTAGAGCATGGTGCTTGCAGCRTCAGCGTTGTGGGTTCAGTTCCCATGGAAACCAGTATGAAAAAAGTATGAAAATGTATGCACTCTCTACCGTAGGTTGCTCTTGTTAAGAGTGTCTGCTAAAATGTAAATGTCAAAAGGCATACAAGACTGTGTTTTTKTGTGCAACCGCGCATATATGTCTGTCATATATGCGCCCAGGCAAAATAGATAATGTTGCACTGGCAATAACCCGCACATGGTGAACGATATGTGAACGCCAGGCTTGTAGAATCATGACTCTTTTGAGTTCTCAGTTCATCCTGCATGCTCTGGGCATTACTGACTCAAATGAACAAAATTAGTCTAAAGATTTGTTATTTTGACTGAACAAGTTGAAAARATCAGAGTCAGTAAAAAGAGCCAAACTTCCCATCACTACTGGATACGCTCTGCATGCTCTCTGACAGAAAGTCAGTTCTCCTTCTTCTTTGTCTTCTTCTTTGAGCTTTAGTGGCAGACTACAACCGATAAGGTGTATTGCTGCCACCTACTGTACGGTAGTGGAAAAAAAATCCATTGCAGGAAAGGGGAAGAAACTACATCATATACAATATGAAAATAAAATAGATCTCCAAATCACATCCCACTCCTTCAGTCATACTCCAAATCACATCCCACTCCTTCAGTCATAAACCAAATCACATCCCACTCCTTCAGTCATANCCAAATCACATCCCACTCCTTCAGTCATAAACCAAATCACATCCCACTCCTTCAGTCATAGTCCAAATCACATCCCTACACAGGCACAGGTGCTTGTGAGGACTAAACATTAGTCTATAGGATTTCTTGTAATTCCTCTGCTGTAACATCCCTAAAAAAAGTCCTAAAAAAGGTTCAGCCGCACTCAATTTTTAAATTTTTAAATTTAACTAAGCTAGTCAGTTAAGCACAAATTCTTCTTTACAATGACGGCCTTTCAAAAGGCAAAAAGCCTCCTTCGGGGATGGAGGCTGGGATTAAAAATATAGGGCAAAACACACATCACGACAAGAGAGACCCCACAACACTACATAAAGAGAGACCAAAGACAACAACATAGCATGGTAGCAACACAACATGGCAGCAGCACAACATGATAGCAGCACAAAACATAGTAGAAACATTATTGGGCACAGACAACAGCACAAGCTTCCTGCCATCCAGGACCTCTATATCAGGCAGTGTCAGAGGAAGGCCCTAAAAATTGTCAAAGACTCCAACCMCCCTAGTCATAGATTGTTCTCTCGGCTACCACACGGCAAGCGGTCCCGGARCGCCAAGTTGAGATCCAAAAGSCTTCTTAACAGCTTCTACCCCCAAGCCATAAGACTCCTGAACAGCTAATCAAAGGGCTACCCAGACCCCTCTTTTACACTGCTGCTACTCTCTGTTTAAAATCTATGCATAGTCACTTAACTCTACCTACATGTACACATTACCTCAATTACCTCAACTAACCGGTGCCCCCGCACATTGACTCTTTACAGGTACCCCCTGTATGTAGCCTCACTTGTTATTTTACTACTGCTRTTTAATTATTAGTTACATTTATTTTCTATTTTTTACTAAAGACTTATTTTAATTTTAAAGTATTGTTGGTTAATCTCTGGGATATGTGGGACGGTAGCGTCCCACTTGGCCAAAAGCCAGAACAAATGTAGCGTGCCAAATTCAAATATATTASTATAAAATCAATCTTTCATGAAATCACACATGAAAGACACCAAATTAAAGCTACACATGTTGTGAATCCAGCCAACATGTCTGATTTCAAAAAGGATTTACGGCGAAAGCACACCAAATGATTATGTTAGCTCTGTACATAGCCACAGAAAAACACAGCCATTTTCCCAGCAAAAGATAGTCACAARAAGCAGAAATAGAGATAAAATKAATCACTAACTTTTGATGATCTTCATCAGATGACACTCATAGGACATCATGTTACACAATACATTTATGTTTTACTCATCATAAACGTTGATGAAAGATACATATTTTACATATAATTAAAGATACACTTGTTCTTAATGCAACCACTGTGTCAGATTTCAAAAAACTTTACGTAAAAAGCACACCATGCAATAATCTGAGACGGCGCTCAAACATAACAACATTTCTCCACCATGTTGGAGTCAATAGAAATACGAAATCATAAATATTCTCTTACCTTTGATCATCTTCATCAGATGCACTCCCAGGAATCCTAGTTCCACAATAAATCGTTGTTTTGTTCGATAATGTCCATTACTTATGTCTAAGTAGCTACTTTTGCTAGCATGTTTAGTGCACATGTCCAAACGCTCGCGGGGGCAATGCAGGCGAACTCGGACGAAAACTTAAAAAAGTTATATAACAGGTCGAATAAACTGGTCAAACTAAGTAGAKAATCAATCTTCAGGATGTTGTTATCATATATATCCAATAACGTTCCAACTTGAGCATTCCTTCTTGTCTGTAGAAGTTATGGAACGCAAGGCGATATCATGAGGAAAGCGCATGACCAGGAACTGGCATTCTGCCAGACCAATGACTGAAACACATCCCATCTGGCCTCACATCACACTAGAGGCTTCATTCAGCGTTCTAYAGACTGTTGACATCTAGTGGAAGGCGTAGGAAGTGCAAACAGATCCATATCTTACAGGGAATTGAATCGGCAATGAGTTGAACATTGACCAGTCTCAGAATTCTCACTTYCTGTTTGGATTTTTTCTCAGGTTTTTGCCTGCMATATGAGTTATGTTATACTCACAGACATCCTTCAAACAGTTTTAGAAACTTCAGAGTGTTTTATATCCAATAGTAATAATAATATGCATATATTAGCATCTGGGACAGAGTAGGAGGCAGKTCACTATGGGCACRCAATTCATCCAAAAGTGAAAATGCTGCCCCCTATCATAAAGAAGTTTTAAGGGCTTGTAAGTAAGGTCTACACCTGTTGTATTCGGCGCATGTGACAATTAAAATGTGATTTGATTTGATTTGAAAGGCAAGAAGGTAGAGACAACAATACATCACGCAAAGCCATAATTGTCAGTAAGGGTGTCCATGATTTGAGTCATTGAATGAAGAGATGGAGATAAAACTGTCCATATTGAGTGTTTTTTGCAGCTCGTTCCAGTCGCTTGCTGCAGCGAACTGAAAAGAGGAGCGACCCAGGGATGTGTGTGCTTTGGGGACCTTTATTAACAGAATGTGACTGGCAGAATGGGTGTTGTATGTGGAGGATGAGGGCTGCAGTAGGTATCTCAGATAGGGGAGATTGAGRCCTAAGAGGGTTTTGTAAATCAGCATCAACCAGTGAGTCTTGCGACGGGTATACAGAGGTGACCAGTTTACAGAGAAGTATAGAGTGCAGTGRTGTGTCCTATAAGGAGCATTGGAGGCAAATCTGATGCCCGAATTGTAAAGAACATCTAGCCGCTCGAGAGCACCCTTACATGCCGATCTATAAATTACGTCTCTGTAATCTAGCATGGGTAGGATGGTCTTCTGGATCAAGGTTAGTTTGGTAGCTAGGGTGAAAGAGGAGTGATTACAATAGAGGAAACCAAGTCTAGATTTAACCTTAGCCTGCAGCAATGCCTATTTTCTCTGATTTCCGCTTTGTTTGCGCTGTTCAGTTGATACCCAATGCAATAAACAATACATAGTCAACCTTTTCAACATGCAACATGTCAGGATCCTGTTGGCGAGGAACATTTACTGGTGTCTCTAATCCAAATACCATAGTTTCTTCAACGTTGGTCTCTTCTTCCACTCTTCTCACTGACTCCGGATAGGAGACACGCTGGACAGCCCTTACTCTTGCCACCTTTGTTTCCTTCACCCTAACAGGGCAGGATTTTGGGCACATGTGGCCTCCAAAATTGCAGCATTTCACCTCAACTGCCATACAACACTCCTCCCGTCTACATATTATATGGGCTTCCTCACTCCATCCACCATACGGGTCAGTCGACACACCAACCACTGCATCTTTTCATTCAGATACATCCTTTGCACTAACTTCTAGCGCAACTCAGGAAGTCAGTCTGGATACGCCCTTCCTCTTGTATGCCCTCTGACAGGTAGTCAGTTCTGAGAAGCTACTGCCTTCTGGGGGATGAAGTGTCTAAGTGAAGTGCTTTTTTTAATGTCGATGGATTCTAAGCCTCCATATCAAACAATTTGAGGAAAGTAAAATGAATACTTTCCAAAAAAAAGACAAGGCATAATGTTGAAGACTGCTTACTGAGGTGCTTACTGATGTTAAATTCACAATATGATTCCATCAACTTAAGTCACTTTGTAAACGTACACTTTTTYACTTCATGGTTGAGTTTGCAATTATTTTCTCAGAATATCAAATACATTCATGTCAGCTGTGTAARTTCATTCAAAACTCAAATTACAGTATAAGGAGCTTTAATCGACAAAGTGGGAATGCAAAAAGCACTTACTATGTTATTTAGTTAATTCTACAAGGTCAACCTTGTTTTAGTTGACTGGAGCACCTGGAATTATTTGCTAGATTTTTTGGGGAATTTGTATATGACTAGGCAGGGCAGTGATGCACTAAGAAATCAAATCTCCCAGCTGACAAATAGTTAATAAGAAACGTTGCCCTCCCTATCTCCCTCTTCCTCTCTCCCTCTCTATCGCTCTGCATTAACTTGTTCATTAATCCAACTTTTTAGAGCATTTAATCTCTCATAAATGTTAAAACAGAGTCCCTTCACACCTTCATAAAACCWTTCCCTGGCTTTCCTACATTAATATTTTGGAGTTGAATGCATGTGTGAAAGATGAAAATTGAGCCCACTTTGTTTTAACAGCTCCTGTGACCATGCAGAGATAAATGACTGACTTATTTTGTCTCTTGCTTTAATTAAACAACTTGTCATCTTCATTATTTAATGCAGTTTTAAGCTTTCCATAACCATAACCAAAGTGAGACACAGAGACCTTGAGTTTAAAGTTGAATATTTAGGACTAAAGATGGTTCAGAGCCAGTGGGGCACACTGGGCACTCTTTCTATGCCTATGCTTTTAGGTTTAGCGTGATTAACCCTAATTTAATGGCATCGTATGGATAATGGCTTACAGTGCAAACATTTTTGAGAGGTTGCCAACACCAGCTACATCATTTCAAATGATGTGCTCAGCTTGCATAGTGCACACATACTGAACGTTGCACAGGCAGGGAAACTCCAGTACGCAGGTGGATATGCTGTTAATGAATTACATGTAAATGTCTTTCCAATGCTATACTGACACAAGAGGTTGCTAAGAGGCTGGACAAAATACA
>NC_036858.1:53836180-53841098 GCF_002910315.2 Salvelinus sp. IW2-2015
CGTATGGTAATGACCTCTAGATCAATAACAATTGTCCAGACAGAGGCTTAGTTTGCGATTGACGGTTATAAACCAACTACACAGGCTACTGTTTGGCCGTACACACGCCAAATAGATGACAGATACCCACAACCACGTGACTTCTCTTGAAGCCCAGACGTAAGAGAGGAGAACAAAGGCGAACGGTCAAACTTCCAATGCCCACCCCTGCCCAACCCCCCCCACCCACCCGCCAACACCAGGAGCCGCATCAGAACATTCCAGGCATCCCGTGTATGCAGATAGCAGGTTGATGACAGTCGGACCCGCGAACACCGGGACTAGAACAACACAACACCTCCTAGCCAAACATAACACAAGCTGGCGGACGGCGCAATAACATTTAGGAGATTAAATAATTTTTTGTTTGCCAATAATTCATCTCATGAAGTAATTTAAAACAAACCGGTGGTGCTATTTATTTCCACAACATTTCTTTGATAGAGCAGCCATTTTACTTTTCAGTGCTCTGTATTTGCCTGACAGCCCTTAACGGTTATTATGGAGTGATTCTTTCCTGAGTATTTCTTCATCAGGTGAAGTCTTTGTCCAGGGATAAAATGTGTGCGCTTTCTACCTTTGTTTTGCATGTCCAGGCATGAGTTCTGACACATTTTAGTTGTACAGTAAAACCCTCTTTGTCTGTTCAATAAAACTGACTTGATCTGTAYTGGGATTTTTAGGACGAAACAGGTAGGACCTGAAATGAACCGCTTTTTGCTGCCGTTTTAGGTTCAGGCCCTATTTAAGCCAGTTTCAATCAGGCATTCCAAAACGCAGCTATATCTTTTTTTTCCTTTTTTTTMTTCTTTCAGAATCAGAATCACCAAATACATTTGYATATACAGTGCATTCGGAAAGTATTCAGACCCCTTGACTTTTTCCACATTTTGTTACGTTACAGCCTTTAAAAAAAATGTATTACATTGTTTTTTTCTCATCAATCTACACACAATACCTCATCATGACAAAGCAAAAACAGGTTTTTGCAAATTTGTGACTCGTTTCAGGAAACTACTTCACAGGAGAGCCATTTACCGTAATTTCCGGACTTTGACTTTCTTGGTAGGCTACTGTTTACTGCTATTTTTTTGATTTTTGTTACAAGCCGTGTTTCGTTAAAGCCTATTTATTTTTGTTACAATCCGTGCTTCGTTTAAAAGCCTATTTATTTTTGTTACAAGCCGTGTTTCGTTTAAAGGCTGTGTAAAGTTCATTTGTTTAAATGTACCGGTAGGCACTTGCGGCTTATAGACATGTGCGGTTTATTTATGTACAAAATACATATTTAAAAAAATTCAGTGGGTACGGCTTATATTCAGGTGCGCTAATAGTCCAGCAATTACGGTAAATATAAACTTTTTTTAATCAAAATGTGTTTTTTGCAGAAATGCCTTCTGGACATGTGAACTTTCATTTAACTAGGCAAGTCAGTTATTAACAAATTCCTAATTACAATGACGGCCTACCCCGGACTACGCTGGGTCAATTGTGAGCTGCCCTCTGGGACTCCCAATCACAGCCACATGTGATGCAGCTGGATTTGAACCAGGGACTGCATGACACCTCTTGCACTGAATGCAGTGCTTAGACCGCTGCGTCACTCAGGAGCCCCAAAATGTGCTTAATAACAAACTTGTATGCCATCTGTAAATATGAATAAAATTGTTAAATTATGAGCCTAGTTGGTTGAGCCACAGAAAAAGTCAGCAACCTTCCCGGAGCCATGATTGGCTGAGATAATGAGTTGGCTAGAACTGCCGAGAGATGAGTTCGGATTGGTCACGTAGTAGAATTGGTAAGTGTTGCGCTCCATTGTCTGGATGACCGAGTTTTGAAATCAGTGGAATTGGAGTATGATAGTTAAGGAGATGGAGAAAATTCTGCCGTTTGATTGCAAATATGAGACGGAGTCGAAAAGAGAACACACAGACCGCTGTTGTAAAACGCCTGTCTCCGGATTACATCTTCAAACTAAGGGCAACCATGGCATCCGTGACAGAGAGGGGGAAGCATCCATCCCATGTATACGGTAAGAGAGTCTAGCTAGCTACATTTTCAGATATTACACGTTTCTAATTTGTCTGAAAATCATTTTCATTTCATGTAAAAGTGTACTGTTAGCTAACTAGCTAATGTTAGCTGGCTGGCTAGCTAGCTAATGTTACATGTATGATCTGTGTAGTAATATTACTCATATCTCAGAGCTATTTGCATTGCTAGTTATAGCCTAATGTTAGCTAGCTAACATTGAACCTGGTTGGTTAGCTACCTGCCGATTCATGCAGGGTAGCAACGTTATGAGTTGGGATTATGGTTCATTGTTTAGCTTGCTAGCTACATGTCTAAACAAAAGACTCCGCTATGCAAGTAACTATTTCAATAGAATGTTTATGTCACTGCAACAACTGTCAGTAGACATAGCTGGTAAATTCACTCTGGCTATCTACTCCGATTTCAAAGCATCTCGTCTGAGTGTGCCAGAGCGCAGAATAACTGACGAATTTACGAACGCTCAACACCAGTTGAATAAGGCCGGTGTCAGTAAACGTTGGCAAAAAAAGCGTAATTCAATTGTTGCCAGCAGGACAGTTGCAGTCACCAACGCTCTGGATAACATAAAAACAGACTACCAGCTTTGCTAAGGTGACTAAAATGATCAGAGTGGGATGTTCTCTCATTTGTGTCTGGAAGTAGCTAGCAAGCTGGCCAACGTTAGCCAGTTAGCTTGGGTGCTTGACTTCTGTTAGGTCAGAACGCTCGGATCAACCCTACTTTTCATCCAGAGCGTCCAGTGTGCGCTGAACACTCCGAGAGAGAAGCGCTCTGAATTTACAAATGGCCAATCTGACAACGCTCTGAGTTTACCAACGCACAGAGCACTCTGACACTCCAGATGAAATTTACAAACACACCTGTGGTATAAGTCAGCCTTTGGTCTTGAAATCTCAGTTTGTTTAGTACATACTGTAGCCTCACATGTGAATCCTYAAAGAGATGGGTGGGGTTAAAGCTTAAAAGGGTGTGAAYGATGCWGAATGGGTGTAGACAAAGAAGAGCTTTCCAGTATGTACCAAAAYATTCAAGGGACATTTTCTCAAATGCGATTTTACAATTGTATCTACTTTCAAAGCATAATTATTTCCCCATTGTTCCTCAACTGTAGTGTATAAGGGCACAAGGCGAGACCCAGATGCAGACACAGGAGGCAGATGGTTAGAGTCCAAGATGTTTATTAACAATCCAAAAGGGGYAGGCAAGAGAATGGTCATGGACAGGCAAAGGTCAAAACCGGGAGGACTATTAAAAGAGAATAGAAAAGCAGGCGCACGGGAAAAACACGCTGGTTGACTTGAACATACAAGACGAACTGGCACAGAGAGACAGGAAACATAGGGATAAATACACCAGGGAWRATAAGCAACACCTGGAGGGGGTGGAGACAATCACAAGGACAGGTGAAACAGATCAGGGTGTGACAATGATATACAATTTTCTAGCTCTCTCTACTTTTATCAAATGCAAAACACACCATTTCAAATGTTGGKTTTTCTTTATTTTTACAATTTTCTACATTGCAGAATAATAGTGAAGATATCAAAACTATGAAATAACACACATGGAATCATGTACAGTACCAGTCAAAACTTTGGACACACTCTTGGCATTCTCTCAACCAGCTTCATGAGGTAGTSACCTGGAATCCATTYTAATTAACAGTTGTGCCTTGTTAAAAKAATATTTGTGGAATTCCTTTCCTTCTTAATGYGTTTGAGCCAATCAGTTGTGTTGTGACAAGGTAGGGGTGGTATATAGAAGATAGCCCTATTTGTAAAAGACCAAGTCCATATTAGGGTAAGAACAGCTCAAATAAGCAAAGAGAAATGACAGTCCATCATTACATGAAGGTCAGTCAATCCGGAAMATTTCAAGAACTTTGAAAGTTTCTTCAAGCGCAGTCGCAAAAACCATCCAGCGCTATGATGAAACTGGCTCTCATGAGGACCGCCACAGGAAAGGAAGACCCAGAGATACATCTGCTGCAGTGGATAAGTTTATTAGAGTTATCAGCCTCAAATATTGCATCCCAAATAAATGCTTTAGAGTTCAAGTAACAGACACATCTCAACATCAACTGTTCAGAGGAGACTGCATGAATCAGGCCTTCATGTTCGAATTGCTGCAAAGAAGCCAATACTAAAGGACACCAATAATAAGAAGAGACTTGCTTGGGCCAAGAAACAAGAGCAATGGACATTAGACCAGTGGAAATCTGTCCTTTGCTCTGATGCGTCCGCTGTCATGTGCCTTTTCCTGAGGAATGGCTTCCGTCTGGCCTCTCTACCATAAAGATCTGATTGGTGGAGTGCTGCAGAGATGGTTGTCCTTCTGGAAGATTCTCCCATTTCCACAGAGGAACTCTGGAGTTTTGTCAGAGTGATCATTGGGTTCTTGGTCACCTCCCTGACCAAGGCCCTTCTCCCATTATTGGCCGAGCAGTGGTTCCAATCTTCTTCCTTTTAAGAAGGATGGAGGCCACTGTGTTCCTGAGGACATTCAATGCTGCATACATTTTCTGGTACCCTTCCTCAGATCTATGCCTCGAAAAAATCTTGACTCTGAGTTCTACGGACAGTTTCTTCAACCTCATGACTAGGTTTTTGCTCTGACATGCACTGTCAACTGTGGGACCTTATACAGACAGGTGTGTGCCTTTCCAAATCATGTCCAATCAATTGAATTTAGCACAGGTGGACTTCAATCAAGTTGTAGTAACATCTCAAGGATGATCAATGGCAAAACAGGATAGCACTTGAGCCTCAATTTTCGAGTCTCAATAGTAACAAAAAAAAAAAAAAAAAAAAAAAATGTCTGAATA
>NC_036858.1:53845019-53870333 GCF_002910315.2 Salvelinus sp. IW2-2015
GGTATATAGAAGATAGCCCTATTTGTAAAAGACCAAGTCCATATTAGGGTAAGAACAGCTCAAATAAGCAAAGAGAAATGACAGTCCATCATTACATGAAGGTCAGTCAATCCGGAAATTTCAAGAACTTTGAAAGTTTCTTCAAGCGCAGTCGCAAAAACCATCCAGCGCTATGATGAAACTGGCTCTCATGAGGACCGCCACAGGAAAGGAAGACCCAGAGATACATCTGCTGCAGTGGATAAGTTTATTAGAGTTATCAGCCTCAAATATTGCATCCCAAATAAATGCTTTAGAGTTCAAGTAACAGACACATCTCAACATCAACTGTTCAGAGGAGACTGCATGAATCAGGCCTTCATTTTCGAATTGCTGCAAAGAAGCCAATACTAAAGGACACCAATAATAAGAAGAGACTTGCTTGGCCAAGAAACAAGAGCAATGGACATTAGACCAGTGGAAATCTGTCCTTTGCTCTGATGCGTCCGCTGTCATGTGCCTTTCCTGAGGAATGGCTTCCGTCTGGCCTCTCTACCATAAAGATCTGATTGGTGAGTGCTGCAGAGATGGTTGTCCTTCTGGAAGATTCTCCATTTCCACAGAGGAACTCTGGAGTTTTGTCAGAGTGATCATTGGGTTCTTGGTCACCTCCCTGACCAAGGCCCTTCTCCATTATTGGCGAGCAGTGGTTCCAATCTTCTTCCTTTTAGAAGGATGGAGGCCACTGTGTTCCTGAGGACATTCAATGCTGCATACATTTTCTGGTACCCTTCCTCAGATCTATGCCTCGAAAAAATCTTGACTCTGAGTCTACGGACAGTTTCTTCAACCTCATGACTAGGTTTTTGCTCTGACATGCACTGTCAACTGTGGACCTTATACAGACAGGTGTGTGCCTTTCCAAATCATGTCCAATCAATTGAATTTAGCACAGGTGGACTTCAATCAAGTTGTAGTAACATCTCAAGGATGATCAATGGCAGCAGGATGCACTTGAGCTCAATTTCGAGTCTCATAGCAAAAGGTCGTGAATATTTATGTATTAAGTTATTTTTGTTTTTTATTTCTAAAAACCTGTTTTCACTTCGTCATTATTGCATATTGTGTGTAGATTGAGGAGTTTTTTATTTATTTAATCAATTTTAGAATAAGGCTGTCATGCTTTGTCATGATGAGGTATTGTGTGTAGATTGATGAGAAAAAAACAATGTAATACATTTTTTGAATAAGGCTGGTACGTAACAAAATGTGTAAAAAGTCAAGGGGTCTGAATTCTTTCCGAATGCACTGTACAGTGGGGCAAAAAAGTATTTAGTCAGCCACCAATTGCGCAAGTTCTCCCACTTAAAAAGATGAGAGAGGCCTGTAATTTTCATCATAGGTACAACTTCAACTGACAGACAAAATGAGGAAAAAAAATATCCAGAAAATCACATTGTAGGATTTTTAATGAATTTATTTGCAAATTATGGTGGAAAATAAGTATTTGGTCAATAACAAAAGTTTATCTCAATACTTGTTATATACCTTTGTTGGCAATGACAGAGGTCAAACGTTTTCTGTAAGTCTTCACAAGGTTTTCACACACTGTTGCTGGTATTTTGGCCCATTCCCTCATGCAGATCTCCTCTAGAGCAGTGATGTTTTGGGGCTGTTGCTGGGCAACACGGACTTTCAACTCTCTCCAAAGATCTTCTATGGGGTTGAAATCTGGAGACTGGCTAGGCCACTCCAGGACCTTGAAATGCTTCTTACGAAGCCACTCCTTCGTTGCCCGGGCGGTGTGTTTGGGATCATTGTCATGCTGAAAGACCCAGCCACGTTTCATCTTCAATGCCCTTGCTGATGGAAGGAGGTTTTCACTCAAAATCTCACGATACATGGCCCCATTCATTCTTTCCTTTACACGGATCAGTTGTCCTGGTCCTTTGCAGAAAAACAGCCCCAAAGCATGATGTTTCCACCCCATGCTTCACAGTAGGTATGGTGTTCTTTGGATGCAACTCACATTCTTTGTCCTCCAAACACGACGAGTTGAGTTTTTACCAAAAAGTTATATTTTGGTTTCATCTGACCATATGACATTCTCCCAATCTTCTTCTGGATCATCCAAATGCTCTCTAGCAAACTTCAGACGGGCCTGGACATGTACTGGCTTAAGCAGGGGGACACGTCTGGCACTGCAGGATTTGAATCCCTGGCGGCGTAGTGTGTTACTGATGGTAGGCTTTGTTACTTTGGTCCCAGCTCTCTGCAGGTCATTCACTAGGTCCCCCGTGTGGTTCTGGGATTTTTGCTCACCTTGTGATAATTTTGACCCCACGGGGTGAGATCTTGCGTGGAGCCCCAGATCGAGGGAGATTATCAATGGTCTTGTATGTCTTCCATTTCCTAATAATTGCTCCCACAGTTGATTTCTTCAAACCAAGCTGCTTGCCTATTGCAGATTCAGTCTTCCCAGCCTGGTGCAGGTCTACAATTTTGTTTCTGGTGTCCTTTGACAGCTCCTTGGCTCTTGGCCATAGTGGAGTTTGGAGTGTGACTGTTTGAGGTTGTGGACAGGTGTCATTAATACAGGTAACGAGTGGAGGATAGAGGAGCCTCTTAAAGAAGAAGTTACAGGTCTGTGAGAGCCAGAAATCTTGCTTGTTTGTAGGTGACCAAATACTTATTTTCCACCATAATTTGCAAATAAATTCATTAAAAATCCCACAATGTGATGTTCTGGATTTTTTTTTCTCATTTTGTCTGTCATAGTTGAAGTGTTTTTTTGTTGCACTGAGCAATTTGGTACGCCACCTTATATGATGCCAGTAGTGCTCGCTGGTTTACTGAAGTAGCATTCACAAAGCGGGACGATTGTTGGCAATATTCGGCACGWTTTCGCTGAAAAAACTCAAGCGGCTTATCAGCGTGATTGCGGTGTAATGTCTTTAAGTGACGCCTTAATTTATTTGGCTTCATGCTGTCCGCTGCCAACATTTTTAGACACAGTAAACCAGTATACCGGTCTTTCCTCGTCTCCCACTGTAGTCACAGTGAAGCCAAGCGCTACATACGCGTCGTCATATTTCCTCGTCTTAGCTTTCGGGAGACTTACGTTTGTCTCATTATCTCCGTCTCTCTCCGCCTTTCTTTTCATCCCTGTTAAATATTTTTCCATGGTGTCTCTTAAGGGTTTGTTATCTGCACTTCATATATCCTGCTCTGTGCTGTGTGCTCTTGTTCGGTGCAAAAAAAAACTACTCCCTGCGGCAAAAAAAAGCATGTTCCCCGGGGTCCCCTGGTGCGCCCCACTATTTGAGAAGGACTGACCTAACTCAATAGGTGGCTGGTCACAAACCTGTGTGTCTTATGTTTTGGTTGAGGTAACTCTAGTTGGCAGGTGTTACTACAAAATACTACAGTCATATCAGCAAAAACACTACAGTAAATACTACAGTATACTACAGTAGTTCGCCCCTTAAAAGTTGCAGCGTACTGTGACGCAGCTTGCATGGTGCCGCAGAATTCTATGATACGTTATTTAAGTGTGAACCACTGGTACCATTAATGCTAGTTAGWGCTAGTTTGACCACCAGAGGGCATCTTTGAGAAGCATTTGATAGCCTTCAATAGTGGCTGTACWAGAGAATTTAAAACCTTTTTTTGTAAGAACATAGTATATATATGGGACTGATTTTAAGACATGTTGCTTAATTAGTTTGATTAATATTATGGTGTTTCTATTTCAAGAAAAAAGAAAAAATATGGCGCTGTACATACAACTTGACGGTCAGGAGTAGGCTATTTAGCTAAGACTCCCTGTGTTGTGCGGGCACTAAGAGCATAACATTTCTACACCCTAATCGTATAATTGTAGTCTAACCAATACCCAAACGGAGATTCAGTGAAAATAAAAATCTCATTGATTTATCAAACCAGTCCCCATGCTTGTCTCAGAGAAGCGCGAAGCAGTGCTAAAATAGTTGTAGGCTATTGCTTCAAATCCTATTGCTTCTAACTTCAATATGCTCTTTAAATTAATAAGACCTACACCACTTTTAACTTTCCAGTGATACCATGCCCGGATCCGGGATCCTCCTCATCAAAAAAGCTGACTAGCATAGCCTAGCCTACGGGACAGGAGATATCATAATATAATTTTCAATACAGCAAATGAGTCCCAATACAGCAAATGAAAGATAACATCTTGTGATCCAGCATCATTTCCGATTTTTTAAATGTTTTACAGCGAAAAACACAATATGTATTTATATTAGCTAACACAATAGCCAAACACACAACCGTCTTTTCCCACTGTTTCCACCGCATAGGTAGCTTTCAACAAACCGACAAAATTAGAGATAATAATTAGTCATTAACAAGAAAACACTTCATCAGATGACAGTCTTATAACATGTTATACAATACATTTATGTTTTGTTCGAAAATGTGCATATTTGATGTATAAATCATAGTTTTACATTGCAGCACCTCACAAAATAGCATCAAAGCGACAGAATAATTACAGAGAGCAACGTGAAATACATAAATACTCATCAAAACATTTATGAAAAATACATGGTGTACAGCAAATGAAAAGATTAATCATCTTGTGAAATCCAGCCAATATTTCCGATTTTTTTAAGTGTTTTTACAGCGAAACACAATATAGAATTATATTAGCTTACCACAATAGCCAACCACAACCGCATTTATTCACCGCAAAGGTAGCTTTCGCAAAAAACAGCAAAAATATAAATTAATCACTAACATTTGGACAACTTCATCAGATGACAGTTTATAACATCAAATTAAATACATTTTGTCTTGTTCGAAATGTGCATATTTTAGAGCTGCAAGTCGTGGTTATACATTGTGAAACGTAGCAACATTTTCCAGAATGTCCGGAGATATTTTGACCTATATCTGACCAAAGAACTCATCATAAACTTTAACATAAAAATATTGTTGTGTGGCAAATGAAAGATACACTGGTTCTTAATGCAACCGCTGTGTTTAGATTTTTTAAAATAACTTTACTACAACATAAAAAACATTATTGTGAGACAGGCTCACATATTCTCCGCCTTGTTGGATTCTACATATTCACAGAAAATACAAAATAACATCATAAATGTTTTTCTTACTTTTGGCTGAGCTTCCATCAGAATGTTTACAAGGAGTTCCTTGGTCAGATAAATCGTTGTTGTGGTTTTAGAATGTAAATTTCTCTCTGTCGAATTCGCGCCACAATGCTAGCCAAGGTTGCTAACATTCCATCTCTCTTGCACAAAGAACTGAAAACTCCAAAAGTCCGCAATAAACGTTGAATAAACTGATAAAACTCGTTGAAAAATAACTCTTTATGAATGTTTTTCTAATATGTATCAAATAAAAATCAAGAGCCGGAGATTTGCGCGTGTATACCGAACGCTTTTCAGAAGACAATGTGGAGCTCCTTGCGCGCCTTGGAAAACTGACAAAATAGGCAACCTGTCCTCCAAAAGCTCTTGTTCGACCTCAGATCAAGCTAGACAGCCCATTCCACCTTCCACTGCCTGTTGACATCTAGTGGAAGGCGTATGAAGTGCATGTATATCGATTAAATAAAAGCAAGTTTGAATAGGCCAGGCCCTGAAACAGAGCCTCGTTTTCAGATTTTTCACTTCCTATATGGAAGTTTGCTGCCAAATGAGTTCTGTTTTACTCACAGATATAATTCAAACAGTTTTAGAAACTTGAGAGTGTTTTCTATCCAATAGTAATAATAATATGCATATTGTATGATCTAGAATAGAGTACGAGGCAGTTTAATTTGTGCACGATTTTTTTTTCTCCCAAAGTGAAAACAGCGCATACAATATTGACAAGAAGTTTTAACAGCACATTACTCAACACTAGTGAGACTCATGTCACTTACGGTAGGCCTACAGTATATCGAAAAATATGGTGTGACTCTCCGCAAATAATTACATATAGAAGATTCTAAATTAAATCCGAAAGCCGCCTCATGGGTCTCCCGGTGGCGGCCGGCACGGGTATCGAACCTGCATCTGTTTGCACTGCGGGAGCCCCCATCCACTCTGGAGCCCCCATCCACAAATGATCAAAATACAGAGAGGTGTTGGTAAATATATATTGTCCTGCTAATAGCCCATAATGGGCTATTATGATAATGTACATGGTGTCCAGGTCAGGATAATCAAAATACTTCTTTAAAGACTATCAGAAAGAATGTTGGTACTTATTTATTTTGATCCAAAGCCATGAATGAGGGAGTCACTCAGCTTTATGTAGGTGCCGGCATATTTTGGAGGTAATTTAGTTTTCAAAAAAACAAAAGTGAGAGATTGTAATGTGAATTAAGGCCAAAATAATAAAGGCTAAAACATGTATTTCTGTTTTTAGAGGGAGAAAAAAGCTGGGCCAATTGTGCACCGCCCTATGTGACTCACAATCACGGTCGGATGTGATACATAATAATAATTTTTGTGGTATTATTTGTTTTGTCTTTTCTGGTGGATTAAACTGAAATTGCAACCAATCAGGTTGTGATACAGCCAATCTAACTTAGAAATACATTTGAAGATAGAATTCTCCCCCTACCTTCCTTCTAGGCAAGTCTATTGTCCAGCTACCTGCTAATAGCCATAATGGCTCTGTACAATGTGACCGTGTGTGTTTGAAAGAGTATTTTCCAGTAAGCAACAATTTGTTTACCTTCATTAGACAACTTTGTTCCAATATTTCTGTAGTTCAGTGATATTTATTCCCATAGTAACCCGTTATGGATCCATAACTAAATAAAATCGGCATTTTGAAAGAGTATTTTTATAATTTTTTTATTAACGAAAGCATAAAGATGCCATTATTAGTTACATTGTTTTAGTTTGAACGTGCAGACTGGCACTAAGAACAGCGGGAATGTTTCCGAAGTCAGCTCCATTATTAGTGCAATGGCCCTGAAAGTGTTGCTCTGTGCTACCCAGTGTGGCGGGGTGGTGGTGCACCCCCCTCCCCCATGGGCTACGTCCGTCTTCTGTGCGCAGCTCTGTGGCCCATCCCATGCCCCCTGCCCTCGTGCCTTGAACCTAGCGCGCTTTCAGTGGATACAGCTGGAGAACTGCAAGGCAATCCCATTGTGCGCCACTTGGGAGCCATGACCAATATGACCAATATATATTGTCCTGCTAATAACTGTCACGATCGTCGTCTGGAGAAGGAGAGGAGGACCAACTAGCTTCCTTCATTGGAGGCCTCGTGCCATAACTCCTCACTGGAGGTTTCGTGCCATTGATCCTCACTGGAGGCTTCGTGCCATGGATCATCACTGGAGGCTTCGTGCCATGGATCATCACTGGAGGCTTCGTGCCATGGATCATCACTGGAGGCTTCTTGCCATGGAGCATCACTGGAGTCTTCGTGCCATGGATCATCACTGGAGTGGAGAGACACCCAGGAGGCCAGGCTCTGGGAGAAGGCACAGGACTCACCAGGCTGGGGAGACATGCAGGAGGCCTTGTCCTTGGCCGAGGCACCGGATGCACTGGACTGTAGAGGCACACTGGCGGTCTCGAGCGCAGAGCTAGCACCACTCGTCCCGGCTGGATTCCCCCTGTAGCCCGGCAAGTGCGGGGAGTTGGAACAGGCCGCACTGGCCTGTGCTGGCGAACTGGGGACACTGTGCGTAGGGCTGGTGCAGTATACCCCGGGCCGAGGAGACTCACTGGAGACCAGTTGCGCTGAGCCGGCATCATCCCTCCTGGCTCGATGCCCACTCTAGCCCGGCCGATTCGAGGAACTGCGATGTAGCGCACCGGGCTATGCGTGCGCACTGGGGACACCTTGCACTTCCCCACATAACACGGTGCCTGCCCAGTCACTCTCTCGTCATGGTAAGCACGGGGAGTTGGCTCAGGTCTCCTACCTGAGTCCGCCAATCTCCCCGTGTGCCCCCACCCCAAAAACATTCTGGGGCTGCCTCTTGTGCCCGTTACCTCGCGCCAATTCCTCGTAGTGTCGCCGCTCCGCTTTTGCTGCCTCCAGCTCCTTTTTCGGACGGCGATACTCTCCTGGCTGTGCCCATGGTCCTTTGTCGTCCAAAATCTCCCATGTCCAGGAGTCCATGTTCCCACGCTGCTTGGTCCTTTGTTGGTGGGTGGTTCTGTCATGATCGTCGTCTGGAGAAGGAGAGGAGGACCAAGGTACAGCGTGGTAAGTGTTCATTATTTTAATTAAATATGAAACACTTGACAGAACAACAAAAACGATAAACGAACAGACCTGTAAGGTGAACACACAAAACAGAAAACAACCACCCACAAACACAGGTGGGAACAGGCTACCTAAGTATGATTCTCAATCAGAGACAACGATAGACAGCTGCCTCTGATTGAGAACCATACCAGGCCAAACACATAGAAATACAAAACAAGGACAACATAGAACACCAGACATAGAATGCCCACCCAAACTCACGCCCTGACCAACCAAAATAGAGACATAAAAAGGATCTCTAAGGTCAGGGCGTGCCAATAACAGGGTTAATAATGTATCTGTGAGAATATCCAAGGGGCTTTTATATAATTCTAAAATAATTCTAATTCTAAAATAAATCGCTTTGTTTAAAAAATAACAATATTTTGGATAGGATTTTGTATTCAAATTACATAAAATGAGCGAGAAAAAGGCCATTCTTGAACATGGGGTGAGACATTGTTACTAATTTGTAAATAAAGCCAGTTTGTTATTTAGAATTATTTATTTCTGTTATAGAGGGAGAGAAACCAAAAACCAGTAGTCATCTCATGGGTCTCCCAGTCGAGGCCGGCACAGGTATTGAATCAGCATCTATAGCAACACAGCTTGCACTGCWATGCAGTGTCTTTGACCATTGCGCCACTCAGGCATTGTACAACGTGACCAGTCGGGATTGGGCTACAGTACTACAGTAAAATCAAAATAATCATAACAAAATATAATAATAAAACCTTAGTCTAACAACAGTTTTAGTAAGTAATACTGAAGTCGTGCACAATTATCCATTTCTATTTAGGTTTATGTCACCCATTCATTGTCAGTTAGAGACACAGTAGGACCCAGAAGCATAATCAGTGCTCTAACTCCCTCTTGCGCTGGTCTGGAGCAATGAAGTAATGACGCAGGGTACCGTACTAAACCACTAATTACCTAAACCACAAAGTCCCGCAGCATTATCACAAAACTTTTAGTGGAGCAACCACAGTACAGTCATGTATGCATAAAACTACAGTAAATACTACCATATACTACAGTCATGTCCACAAAAACACTACAGTAAATACTACCGTATACTACAGTCATGACCGCAAAAACACTACAGTGAATACTATAGTATACTACAGTCATGTCCGCAAGAACACTTCAGTGAATACTACATTCAAGTCCGCAAAAACACTACAGTGAATACTATATTATAGAAATATAGAAATACTAATATATTTTGACCATAGTATACTATAGTCTACAGTTTATGACATTGTTTTTAATGGTTTGTCATTTAATGCATTTTATCCCCACAGAGACTATTTCAGATATTTTTCAGGTAGTGCGTGAGGGGTGGCATAATGTGAACATTCTCCTGCCCTACTTTAGATTTGAGTGAAAATTGCTTGGAGCACTAGATTATAAAAACAGACAATGCAGACAGACAGGCATTGCTTTAGTGCTTTGTATTTAGTCACCTGTAGTGCTTTGTATTTAGTCACTTATAGGCTTAGTGTTTCTTATCATTTGATAAAAACACTAACATGTTTGGTTATTCTACCCTAATGTATGCTATGCTGAACGTGTTGGGAGTGTCGATAAGCCACAAACTCACACCACTTTACTTTAACAATTTGAATTATGCTTTTCTATATGCTAAAGGTCTTGCTATCAATCATGCTCATCTAGGAAAAACAAACATCCAAGATAGCACACTATTACACTCTTAGAAAAAAAGSTGTTATCTAGAACCTAAAAGGGTTCTTCGGCTGTTCCCATAGGAGAACCGTTTGAATAACTCTTTTGGGTTCCATGTAGTGTATGCCTTTGTATCCGTATGGATCAGAAGTCACGGTTCAGTCACCTGAATTCTGTGCAAAGGTGCTGGGGGGGTTGCAGAGAGTACCACTGTCAGGGAATTGAATTCTGTAACAGAACAGAGTCTGYGTTTGACTCCTATGATTGATGCAGTTGTACTGTGAGTCAAGGAGAGCCAAGGCTTGCTGAGCCATGTGATGGATATACCAATATATTTTGACTACACCGTTGGTGGGCTCCAATAACCTGCTCACCTTTTTGCAGGATGACAAATGGTAGAGCTGGTGTCCATTTCATGATTCACTATACTATATATATTGGGGTGTATTTCTAAGACAGTTGCTTGAGTCCATGGTGTGGCAAAACACACTACATGACCAAAAGTATGTGGACACCTGCTCGTCGAACATCTCATTCCAAAATCATGGGCATTAATATGGAATTGGTCCCCCCTTTGCTGCTATAACAGCCTCCACTCTTCTGGGAAGGCTTTGCACTAGATGTTGGAACATTGCTGCAGGGACTTGCTTCCATTCAGCCACAAGTGCATTAGTGAGGTCGGGCACTGATGTTGAGTAATTAGGTTGGGCTCATAGTCTGCATTCYAATTCATCCCAAAGGTGTTCGATGCGGTTGAGGTCAGGGCTCTGTGCAGGCCAGTCAAGTTCTTCCACACCGATCTCGACAAACCATTTCTGTATGGACCTCGCTTTGTGCACTGGGGCATTGTCATGCTGAAACAGGAAAGGGCCTTCCCCAAACTGTTGCCACAAAGTTGGAAGCACAGAATCGTCTAGAATGTCATTGTATGCTGTAGCATTAMGATTTCCCTTTWCTGGAACTAAGGGGCCTAGCCTGAACCATGAAAAACAGCCCCAGGCAATTATTCCTTGGCATTATGCATTGGGGCAGGTAGCGTTCTCCTGGCATCTGCMAAACCCAGATGCGTCTGTTAGACTGCCAGATCGTGAAGCGTGATACATCACTCCAGAGAACACGTTTCTCCTGCTCCAGAGCTTTACACCACTATAGCCCACGCTTGGCATTGCACATGGTGATCTTAGGCTTRTGTGCGGCTGCTCGACCATGGAGACCCATTTCATGAAGCTCCCGACAATTAGTTATTGTGCTGATGTTGTTTCCAGAGGCAGTTTGGAACTTGGTAGTGACTGTCGCAACCAAGGACAGATACGCGCTTCTGCACTCGGTGGTCCCATTCTGTGAGCTTGTGTGGCCTACCACTTCACGGCTGAGCTGTAGTTGCTCCTAGACGTTTCCACTTCACAGTAACGGCACTAACAGTTGACCATGGCAGCTCTAGCAGGGCAGAAATTTGACAAACTCACTTGTTGGAAAGGTGGCATCCTATGACGGTGCCACGTTGAAAGTCACTGAGCTCTTCGGTAAGGCCATTCTACTGCCAATGTTAGTCTATAGCGATTGCATGGCTGTGTGCTCGATTTTATACACCTGTCAGCAACGGGTGTGGCTAAAATAGCCGAATCCACTAATTTGAAGGGGTGTCCACAAACTTTTGTTTATATAGCGTTCAAACATAGTTATTGCTTGTTTTGTCTAGTGTTGTTTCCAAACACCTTGCAGCTTGAGGGTATTGAAACACAAAATGAGATGACTTAGACTTCATTGTACTAGAGTGAATGCTGTAGAGTGAATACTATAGAGTGAATACAGATGGATCTCAGAAATAATGAGAATAAAAATCCTCAAACAATACACTGGTTGATAATCTATAATCAGCTCTGTATCAGTGACTGAGGTGTTGAACCCATTGTCAACTACTGAAATATCTCTATTCACAAACCAGGCACAAAGATAATCCCAGAAACAGAATAACCCAGGACTGAGAATGATACATCAGGCAACTTGAAACAGCAATATGAAATCACAGTATACTTTTTCTATGACTATCATTGTTCAGTCCAGAGGTTGACAAAGTCAGAAAACTAAACCTCTTCTAAGACAGCCAATGATATTTTTTTGCATGGCGAAGCATCCCTCATGGAAAACTCTTGAAGTGAAATGTTGTAATATGAATAGGGCCGAGGGAACTGCACTGTTCTCCTTACCTTAGAACTGAAACTGAAATGCTTGACATTATACCTACTTCTCTGAGGCCCCCACAGAGTTACAGTATTACAGTCGAGACCAATTGACTTAAAACAATGATTTGAGRAATTGAAAGAGTTGAACGGCAAAGCCTAAGCGGAACCGATTTCTCAGATACTTGATAATTGACGAAGCAATCCTACATCTATGACATGGTAATGCTGCTCACCATTCACTTAAAATACATTAGTGACACACAGTGGTTCCTCATTTAAATGTTGCGTCATACTGCATAATTGCATGCGTTATGCTTTGGTTTGTTGTGGTATGCTTCGGTTTATTTTCAGAGCTTGCCATTAATGCTCATTTAACCACCAGAGGGCATCTTTGAGCACATCTACTTGATTATGCAATATTATGGTGTTTCTCTTCCAAGAAAAACRAAAATGCATTTTACAGTAGCCTATGTAGGSCTATAGCCTACTGTACCTAAAACATCTGTTGGTTCAAGTCCTTCAAAAATAGAAACATGGGCARAATATTGTATAAAATATTTCTATGGTTAAAGGTCTATCGATGGTCATTTCAATTCAAATGTAACTCATTCCATTCTTGTTCCAGGAAAATATGTCGCCATACAACATGACAGGAAAGATTTTAGTTTACCGGCCATTTGAAAAATTTACCGGAGCCATATGCWTTGGATGCCCACCATCTTGTCGCGTAAAGGCAACTCCAAAAGCCTGCGAAGGTTGTGTAATATGAGACTCACATGCTCTAGAAAATATATAATGCTATTATTTTCTATTGGTATCATGATGAAGATGCTCTCAATGTAAGACACTACGCCTGCTAAGTTTCAAAATATAACTCTTTATATGTTAATTGTTGTTATATTATTATATTTTATTATTATATTATATCATTATATTCTTAGCCTACTATAAAATATGTGTGTTGACTGTGATCAGGGTAGCCAAAGTGTGTCTTGTCTGTTTAATGAACAAAATAACTATTGATTTAATGTGCATGGCGCAGCCGTATACAGTAGGCTGCACAGACCAGTAACATAATTAAACGTATGTTTTATTCGGACCTGCCTAAAACAAATTAATAATGGATTTCTTTGTGATGGTGTATTCAATGGATTTATTAAAATAGATAATAATGTATGTTGAGAGAGCGTGCAACCTGAGCATGCATAACTACCTGGCCTGCTGCGTGGAAATATAGGAAAGTGCTTTTTTAACATCCATTACGAATGATAATACAGTATATTCAAACTATAGTTCCTCACAGTAAGCTATTTGAAAAATCTTTCAACAATCAATCACACTTTCTCGGTATGAAAGAGCACTTCCTTCCCAAATGTACAGTTGCATCTTGTTAATTAAGAATCAGTAGCAGACGAGTACAGTGGTTGGTCTCATTGGACAAGTTGTGTGACASACTGACCTATTGTCAATAACAGACAGAATCGACACTTCCTTTCCCCTGTTTCTCTCGATATTTGTCTTTTTACTTTGGCTGTGGKGGTGTAGTATACCCCTGTAGTTACTTGGCTCTTAGGCTAAGTCTCATCACTAGCCAGACTCGATTCACAGTCGAACAGTAACGCAATCAACTGTGCATGCAAATGAGCACATACACTGAATCAATCTGCACATACACCCAACCACGAACATGAGATCTCTCTTAACTAAACTGATGGAAGCTTTGTATGGGTGCACACTGGCCCCATTGATGACTTGTAAGGCAGACATTCAAAGACCAGCTCACCTAATCTTACAATCAGTGTTCACCAGTGAAATTATGCACACATCTCTCATTTACAGGAACCCTCATCACAGAATATAAAGGCAATTTCAGAGCTTCCAGCCTTTATTCCACACAAAGCATTGTTCTTTTGCTTGGAGTCCATTGAGGTACATTACAATTAAGCTCCAGATCAAGCAAATTAGAAAGKGAGGGAGTTCTAAGAAAGTAATTGGACACAATTGTCTTTATGACTAAGTGATCACTTAGTTACTTTTCCTAGTCATTTAAAAAAAAAAATCAGCTAAAAAATCTGAACCTATAGAGAAAAGCCAGGATGTATGATCTTTGGACTTCTGTACCAATTTGCCTTTAAAGATGAATTGTCACAGTGATCAATAGAGATGACGTAAAAACCCTAAACTTTTAAAGTTATGTGTAGGTTTATAACAAAACAAAAAAGTTTCATAAAAAAAGGACGCTCCATCGTCTGTGAATAACCTATTGCTATACTTCTGAAAATACTTTAGAAATTATCGTTAAAAGGGAGGGATAGAAGTCAAGGTGGATGAATCGTCTGTCAGTAAACAGATAGGCCTACAGTTACTCCAAAGACCTTGGAGTCATTGGAAATGGAGCTAAGTCCCATGTTCTCTCTGAGCTAATGCACACTGTGCTGACACCYTTGAAAGAGTAGCAGCATCATAACAACTCCACAGACTAGCTCTGTTATGGACTCTAATAAAAGCCTCTGACTGGTCTGGGAACTTACTGACAATATMATTTTTCAACACCAATCAGGCATCTCTTTGCAAACTGCAAACATGCATGCACTCAAAAAGTCCCAAACGTACGAATTAGAAGCCAAAGTTCAAATCCTAGCCATAAAGATGGTTGTATTTATTAACACAATCTATCCAACAATGGTATTGGTCAACAATGGTATGTATACACATTAGTTGGCCGTGCTGTACAGTATCCAGGCTCTAAGAATTCCATTCAGACATGTCAATTAGCCCTTTGTGAATGTTAGCAATGTATTTGTTGTACTTTTGTACTTGATGGCTAAGTTATTCCCCAAGAGCTAAAAGCTGACAACAWGAATCTAAGTCCTCACACCCATAACTGTCTCTAATTGCAGAGGTGCTGTTATGCCATGATCTAACAGTCTGTTGATTCTGAGAAAACCCTCACATTGTTTGCAACTTGCCACTCTTCCATTTGAAATAGAGTAACGGTTGAACACTAACCACTAATACAGTCTCTGTGACCAGAMCYTGGCATTAGTCTTGCTATTATCATTACTCAGATTTWTTCGCTATTCCCCTTCTCCATTTTAACTGATTGAAAAACTAAAGAGAATACCCTGACTATTATTTCCTTCTAGTCCTCAGTTCCGGTTTGTTTATTCAAGGATTATCAATATAACAACAATCACCGTCTAATTAATTTTGTGCTTCCAAAGTATGGTGATGTGGCCATGGCAGTGTCAAAAGGAATTCTGTTTTCAGAGCTGTTGTCAGTGCAGCTGCTAATCAGGAGTTTTCATCTGTGAACAAGAGCTGCATTTACTCAAGGGTCTCGTCTTTGAGGTGACGGAGAAACCACTTATTTCAGCAGTTTTGACTCTTAGACAACTTTCCAAGTGATTTTCCAAGAGGAACTGAGAGTTAAACCAAACAATAATTCAATGTCAAGCAAGGATAAGGAGCCCATTCTCATTGAACAAAGCCATGGTATTTCGGCAAGTTGAAGCTGTTTAGGGTTGTATCCCTTTATTTTAAGCAATAGTTGAAAGATTAGTGTAATCTGTGTGGGTAGCTGGACAGGTAAGATGACGGACAGTGAAGGTGAACAGGTGGTCACGTGTCAGGTGACAGAGGAATGGATGAGACTGAGGCAGGAATTCCTTTAACCATAAAGTGGTATATTTACTGAGTAGTCTGTGCTGCATAACAAAGGAAACAGAATAACATGTATCCAATCAAATTCATAATCACAAAGATTAAATCATAACAATTACTCATTATTAACATAATTAGGTMATTCAGTTCAATAAGAAGTCAATAGGAATCATCCTTGAGTCATTTAGGCTCGTAACTATTCATCATAATCATGAGAAGACTAATACAAATAATTCAAWCAGTGATCGGTTATTCAATCTATAATCTCCATCAGTTTGATATCAGAATGGACCAGTTCAGCAAACAATGACATTTCATATTTTACCCTTTCAAGTTTGTCTTCATATGTACATGTCATTTCATTACATATTAACCATATCGATTGCATAATTGGCCTGTGATGATCTGTAGGGCCGTGATCATTGACCATTTACATTACATAATAGGTTTGAAAGCGTGAGCTCCAAGCCGCACTCCGTGGTAATAACTATAAACAATAACCGATGGCCCGCTCTCCCGATCGCAACAGATAGTTCAGATGAAAGGTAACAGATTCGGTGGATTTACGTGGATTCATGGGGATTAGACGGAGTTAAGGAAGAGAAAGCAGCGAGATCGGGCGATGGCGATTTCCTCCTTTTAATGAGTTGAGATCTGTCGGACATTTCCACCTGACCCAATTAAAGCGCCCCTGGCCCARATGAGCAAGTGGCCACGAATTAAAGGATTCTTCCAGCAACTCCATGGGCCTTTTCTACAATAGTGTTGTCAATATAACATAAGGACATACAYACTGTATATTGGTGGCAGAATACACAGATATTTTCTGTGGATTATACATAGATAAGGTAATAATAGCTTAATATACAATAGCATGAAAGCTGACTGAAACCAATGTTATTGCCAGAGGTTTTCACAGGACATCTCAAATGTCCACACTCATCCTCAGTGTAAACAGTTTAGCACCTTTGTTTTCTTTAGGCCATGTTGGTCATCTGTCCTCTGTGTGCATATGCTTGAAACATGTTTCTGCGCTGACACCTGTGTCTGGATTAGGTAGATCGTTTGGATTAGTGACAGGCCCATGAAGAATAGGTGGCTCACTGCATAGTGTATATTATTAGCGTGACATTTAAGAGATTATGACATTTTATCCTGACAATCTATTTACTTGTATTACCCAGTGTGTTGACAGCCATTGGTGAGCTAACAGAAGCTAACAGTAATAATACACTGAGGGTAGACCTTTTTTTTTTTAGTTGTGGAAAAAATACAATATCTCTCACACGGTGAGTGAATCAAAACTATTAGTGGTAAACATTACAGTGGAGTTATTTGTTTTTGTGCCCAAGCAAGCCACTTTCATTCATTGTGTGTGTGTGTGTGTGTGTGTGTGTGTGTGTGGAGGGTGGGGCGAAATAAATTATTCAGTGCAGTTGTCTCCTGTACCAACACAGAATGAAAGATTCACACGCTGCTCAAGTTTGAAATTAAATTAACACAAAATGGCTTGTTGAACAAAAGTAAGTGGGAAAATCACTGGACATAAAATGAATGATTGATTAAAGACCTGCCAGGCAGATTGATACTCTACTGCAAACAAGAAGTGCACACATCATTCTGGGAACATGCTCCAGTAGTAGTACAGTATAGGAATGCCATTGGTGGCTACACTCTTAGAAAAATAGGTGCTATCTCCCCACAGGAGAAACCTTTGAAGAACCCTTTTTGGTTCCAGGTAGAACCCTWTTTTGGTTCCAGGTAGAACCCTTTTGAGTTCCACATAGAGCCCTTTCCACAGATGGTTTTACATGGAACCCAAAATAGKTCTACCTGGAACCAAAACTGTTATCCTATTTTCTAAGAATGTAGGAAATATCTATAGTAAGCGTTTGATTTCAGTGACTAATATGATTCATATCAGCCTTTAGTAAGGGTGTCATTGAGAAAGGATTAAAAGCCTCCTTCTTGAAATTATTATTGGATAGACCTAATGGATCAGTGGTTTATTACCACTTTTTTTTTTACAGACTTTACAACTCTTGGTTTGATGAGTTGAAACAAGATTATAGGCTAACTAGTTAGCTTGTTTAATGGCAAAATATTGATATTCATAATATTGGTTACTAGGTGTTTGTACCTAAACGCTATTGTAACAAATTAACAATAATGCCTTTATTATCCAGTAAATATTATGCATTTGTTTGGTACTCTGTTCAGTAACACTTTTTTGATTGTTAGAACTTAGCTACATCAGAAAATATTGACATTAGCTACAGAACAGTCACTTTACTTATCTTTGGCAGCCTCATGCTCTGATTGTTTGTGCATTAACAGGTCAACAAGATGCTGCCCGACTCTGGTTTAGCATTCACACCTAATGGACTGACATTTTGGCAGTAGAATCTGGTCAGTCTGAACTGGCTTTAGGAAATAGAAAGTTGTGAGTGCACATCACGCAGCGATACACATTTTGGGGAGCTTTATCTATAATTGAATGTGGACACTAGCGATGTAGGCGTACAGGGAAAATCAGTTGGGTTTATTTCTGTGTCACATCTGCACTGTTTCTGTGAGCTGCACTCTGTCCATGTGACACTATCTTATCTATGTGCTCTGACACCAGAATGTGTTAGCGTTAGATCCTAGTGAAGGCATACCCTGGTTCTTTGTTCCTGGGTCCTTGAGGCAGTCTAGCAATGCTATTGTCCTTCTGTTCTTGTTCCTTGCCATGCTTGTTATTGTGTGCCTGATGTCATTTCCTTTTCTGCTGGGTGTAAAGCMTTTTACTTTTACGTCCTTTCTCTGAAAACTTAAAATTTGAGACAAAAGCACAGTACAAAACTGGGAMCACTAACAATAATGTGAAGTACTTAAATATTTGATAACAATGACTAGATGTTATGTAACATTTCTCTCTCTATTCGCAGGTTATCTGGCTTCATGTTGCCGTCGCCTATTGTGAGCACAGGGTCAATAATGGCCCTTTGGTTCACAACAGATTTTGCTGTGAGTGCACAAGGATTTAAAGCAATTTATGAAGGTGAGACCTATTATTATTGCATGTTTCTCTAATTAAAAGCCTGGCTGGATTGATGTATTATAGGGTTTAAAAATACTGAACATATTTGTGTTACCAAAATGGTAATTGTCTTACTATTGACTTGTTTCTCTACTATATATTGATTTCATTGGTTAAGTTGACAGTGGATTGTACTTGCATCACCAGAGTAGTTTGTTTGATTYCCTCATGGGCCACAAATAATCAATATAAAATATAAATTACTGTTCTTTTTTATAGGGTAATTCTTGAATCTGTGTCTGAAAATCTGMATATTATATTTCATATGAAAAAACACGGCTAAGTTCACTTAAATTGACAAAAACCACCCCAAAACGATCTTTTGGTATTTGTTTTTACAGCCGGTATGATACATTTAGCATACCGCATCATAACGGTTGTGTTTCTTTATTTTGAAGTTATGTATCTTTAAAACTTGATTGTTGACACGCAAAACATTTTGGGACTATAACAACAATGGACTAATGAAACAAAAAACCAAAGATAGTTCTTGGGTGGAGTTTTCCTTTAACATGCACCTCTTCAGGACCTCAATTTGTTACTGTTTAAGCTGTGTGCAGAGAGACGTGGCTACTGCTGTAGTTGTTATCTGCTTAGTACATGTTCCCATTTACGTTATTTTGGCATTATTTGCATGATTAAACCTGTGGTTGATAGCTGTGGCATTTCAAGGGAGTTCAGGTCAACTGTATCAAACTAGGGTCATTACAAAACTGTATAGTGTGTTTTATAAAGTAAACAGCACAAATCACTTTGACCCAGCCAGGACAATACTGCATGTCATTTATTTTCCATGAGTCTAAATATCACTGGAGTCTCAACTCACCCCCTTTGTAGGAAACATCTCTCAGGATGGCATACACTGTATGAGCCCTCTTGAGACACTGGGGCCTAGGCTATGAATGATGCACGAGCATGGCACTTTGCTCGTAAACCTTTCTAAAGATAAGCATGCTTTTTTCTTTGTTTTTTTCCCYCGGAACATTTTCATCCCTAGTGATTCAGAGTTGTGTTAGTGCTACAGGGTTGTGAGGGGATACCAAAACTCAATTCCCTAAATGTTTTCTAACGCAATATCAGTCTCATTTGGCAACAACACTTGTTCCTGGTTKTGACAATTCCTTTTATGGACAATGGTTTATTGTGTGTAGCGTGCGCTAGTTCTTGCTTTGAGTGATAAGAAAGAATGAACAATGATGGGCTTATCTAATGTTGGCTGTATCAGAACACTTTCTCCTGATATCTTAGCACTGACTACTGATATCTTTGTACTAACCACTGCCTCAGAATGAATTACAGCTACTGTATGTTGTATGTTACAGCATGAATAAGGTTGGCAATATTGCGTTATATTGCGTTCTCTACATGTGTTTTATTCATCCACATAGAAGAAGAATTGTCACTTTTGCATTCTAGGAAAATGTCACATCTTCTTTTATKATGCGTTAGTGGCTGGCCTCTCAGAACATGAATAGCTAATCCATCAGGGTAATGGCGTTTAATAAGGGTGTTTTGTCTGGTTGTCTGAATGGGCTCCATTTAAGCCGACAAAGATTGATTTTCCATGTAACCATTGGAGTCTAAATGAAATTGACTGCAGATTTTGTCTGGGATTTTARAGAATTTTGATACAGGCCAGGATTTCATTGATAAAAGTGTCACAACCATTGTTATGATGAAGGGTGTTGCTGGACCCCTAGAGTGTTAATAGTATTGATGGTAACAACATTTCCTTTGGTAGCATTGTWTTTTTCATTTTCAGTTTATTGCAGTTGAGATTGAGATATGATGTTATCCAACTATGCAACCTGCAGGTTTTCCCAGCAGCCCTTAGATTGTGATTTATGGGCCATTACACTTGACTAATTGTAGCTAATCTATTTGCCTCTCTTGATTGGCACAGCAGTGTGCGAGATGGATAAATATCCTAGCAGCGTATTTACCTCCACAGATGCTCTCAGGAATCAGAAATAGCTATGTTTGCAAATTGATTTACTGTTGATGAAGCTAAATGAGTACAAAAAGACAAAAAGACAAATAAGCATATTATTATAAAAACCAATATTGCATCATAGTGATCCCATTTTAATTCAATCATTGTCACTAACATTTCATTAAGTATATTTCTTTAGACCTTTATTGGAAAGATTTTTATGAAAAATTATAAGTACAAAATCCTGCAGYAGATAATGGACAACTCCAGCAGGGTGCTGTTCCAACATATAGTGAAACCTTCAAATGGAGCCTGGTCCATCAAGTAGGATGAGAGTCCAACCGATATTTAACCAAGCCTTGAAGATTCAGAATAGTGCTTTACGCCAAGAATCAGCTTTATATGAAATAATTGGCTACTATGTTTTATGAAACAATGAAACATATATTTTASAGATCTACGGTAGCATGCAAATATGCTATTTTATTCAGCCTTTCATTMGTAAGGCTCTATGGGGACACACTTAAAGTGTGTTCAATTACAATCCAAGAAGAGTAACAACAATAATCTTAGAAGTGGCGTCTCTCATATTAGATCAGTGGAAAAATAGTAACTTTCCTCAAAGGACCTTTGAACACATTACTTTGAGAAAATGCATGGGAGCCACCCAGGTGTGAAACAAGCTGTACTAGATTGTACAGAGAAAGTGCCCATGAACAACCAACGCCTCTTTCCGATTTGTTAGAGGTATTGCTCCCCATAGTACTAACTGCAACCACCAAGATGCCATCTTCAAAGCACTAAAGTTGGCACACTGGAAGGATTTAAATCCCTGTGCCACTTTTAATCATTCCTTTCAAGTCTCTTGTTAAGGGATATCTTTAACTTTCTTGCACAGCGCAACATGAAGACGTTTTAAAATTAACCGTAAGACATATCTGAATATTATTTGATGGAACTATTATCTGAGACAAAATAGAATTAGAAAACAACTAAATAAGAGAGAATTACAACCAACCAGCAGAGGATGCATATAGCTCATGTTTTAAATGACAAGAAAATTGTACAGCGGTATYAAAGTGTTTATCTTATGTTAAACTGCCAAAAGGTAAAGCCTTTAACAAACCATCATGTTGCTTTGCAGTTAGCGCTGTATGCATGTGAATGCACTGGTGTGCGGTGTGTGTAAATCTGTGCATTTTTGGAGGCATGAAAAAGTGGGAAGTGCTGCAGCAGTTAAGCTTAGGTACACAATCACACATCTTTTTTGTTGGTTTCAGATTCCACTGAACAAGAGTCAAACACTCAGCATTCTTTGCCCCATTCCACCATGTTAAGTATTAATCATTATTTTGGCCCCTTAATTTTCACTTGGGATTAATTCTCRACAGGATCCTACACTGAGCAAAAATATAAACACAACATGTAAAGTGTTGGTCCCATGTTTCATGAGCTGAAATAAAAGATCCCAGACGTTTTAAATACGCACAAAAAGCGTATTTCTCTAAAACAAAAATGTGTTTACAWCCCTGTCAGTGAGCATTTTTCCTTAGCCAAGATTAAACAGCATGATCATTACATAGGTGCACCTTGTGCTGGGGACAATAAAAGACCAGTGTAAAATCTGCAGTTTTGTCACACAACACAATGCCACAGATGTCTCAAGTTTTGATGGAGTGTGCAATTGGCATGCTGACAGCATGAATGTCCACCAGAGCTGTTGCCAAAGAATTTCATGTTAATTTCTCTACCATAAGCCGCCTCCAAAGTCGTTTTACAGGATTTGGCAGTACGTCCAACTGGCCTCACAACCGCAGACCACATGTATGGCGTTGTGTGGGTGAGTGGTTTGCTGATATCAAAGTTGTGAACAGAGTGCACCATCGTGGTGGTGGGTTTATGTTATGGGCAGGCATAAGCTACGGACAAAAAACATAATTGCATTTTATCGATGGCAATTTGAAAGCACAGAGATACCATGACGAGATCCTGAGGCCCATTGTCGTGCCATTCATCCACTGCGTTCACCTTATTTTTCAGCATGATAATGCACAGCCTCATGTCGCAAGGATCTGTACACAATTCCTGGAAGCTGAAAAGTCACAGTTCTTCCATGGCCTGCATACTCACCAGACATGTMACCSATTGAGAATGTTTGGAATKCTCTGGATCGACATGTATGACAGTTCCCGCCAATATCCAGCAACATTCCACAGGCCACAATCAACWACCTGATCAACTCTATGCGAAGGAGATGTGTCGCGCTGCATGAGGAAAATAGTGGTCACACCAGATACTGACTGGTGTTCTGATCCACCCACCTACTTTTTTTAAGGTATCTGTGACCAACAGATGCATATCTGTATTCCCAGTCATGTGAAATCCATAGATTAGGGCCTAATGAATTTATTTCAATTTMCTTATTTCCTTATTTGAACTKTAACTCAGTAAAATCATTCAAAACTGTTGGATGTTGCATTTATATTTTTGTTCAGTATATAAGGGAATTTCCCATGACATTAAAATGAAAATTTGTTCACTATTTCCTTTAGGAAGATGTTTACTCCTGCATCGTATGTATAGTTCTTACATTTTGTGCTGAGATGCATATATTTGTTATGTACCTTATAGGGGATTCTATTCCTCATGGGTGTTTATATTGCAACAGCTTCATTTAGAGCCATAATCATATTTCATATAGAAAAAAGCCCAAGATGCAATAATCAAGTTCTGCAGAGCATTCAAAGGATGATAGACTATCACCTGTGCAATACAATTATGGCTTGGACATATTGGATGGCCTGTAGTGTGAGGTGAGCTAATCCCATGAATAGCTAAATTATGTGACAGAAGTCATTTGAATGATTTAAAGCAAAGTGCACACCGGTTATGTTGAATACCTTGAAGATACATGTGCATATTTAACACACACCAGCTTTGGAGCTTGCCATACGATGTGTATCTACAATTCCACACCTTTGTCAGCTTTGTCATTAACTTCCAGTCAGTTTTATATCAAAATGCTTATAGCCCAGATACTTTCCAATATGTGGAGTGTTTTATCTGTTTACACAACTAAAAAGTAAAATGTATGAACACATTCACTCAGATTGTGTGAATGTATTGGTATTTACAGTATGAGGGGGAGATCAACATTGATATTCAGATCAATCAGCGCTGAATGTTTGTGGTTTTAATGACAGATCTTTATATCGACAGTSAAGGACAAACTCCAAGACAGAGTGCCTTACATATCCAATAAAATCCAAGATGCCTCTTAGAGTTTGTCACGCCCTGGCCTTAGTATTCTTTGTTTTCTTTATTATTTTAGTTAGGTCAGGGTGTGACATGGGGTATGTTTGTGTTTTTGTCTTGTCTTGGGTGGTTGTAGTGTCTAGGGGGATTTGTTAGAGTGTATGGGTTTGTGTTGAGTGAATGTTTCTAGGGAAGTCTATGGTTGAGTGAATGTGTCTAGGTATGTCTATGGTTGCCTGAGTGGTTCTCAATCAGAGACAGATGTTTTTCATTTGTCTCTGATTGGGAACCATATTTAAGGCGGCCATAGGCATCATGTATTTGTGGGTAATTTTCTATGTTCTATGTTGCATGTGTGCACTAGTTTTTCATAGCTTCACGTTCGTCTGTTTGTTGTTTTGTTTCATTTTTCTTCTTATAATTAAAGAAGATGTATTTTGCACACGCTGCGCCTTGGTCATCTCTCTCTCCTATAGACGATCGTGACAGAATTACCCACCAATCTAGGACCAAGCGGCGTGTCAAGCGGCAACAGGACCCACCTACACAGGATTCATGGACATGGGAGGAGATACTGGATGGTAAGGGACCTTGGGTACAACCGGGAGAATATCGCCTCCCTGAGTGAAGAGCTGGGGCAGTCTAAAGCCGAGAGGAGGCGATATGAGGAGGCAGCACGGAAACAAGGCTGGAAGCCCGTGAGTTACAACCCAAAATTTCTTGGGGTGGCATTAAGGGAGTGTGGCGAAGTCAGGTAGGAGACCTGCACCTACCTCCCTGTACTTACCGTGGAGAGCGGAGTGACGGCGGACACCGTGTTTACGCAGTAGAGCGCACGGTGTCTCCTGTACGTGTTCATAGCCGGTGCGGGGTTATTCCACTCCCGCACTGGTAGGGCTAGATTGGGCATTGAGCCAGGGTGCCATGAAGCCGGCTCAACGCGTCTGGTCACCAAGTGCGTCTCCTCGGGCCGGCTTATAATGGCACCAGCCTTACGCATGGTGTCCCGGTTCGCCTAACATAGCCCGGTGCGGGTTATTCCACTCCCCGACTGGTCGGGGCGAACGGGAGCATACACCAGGTAAGGTTGGGCAGGCTCAGTGCTCAAGGGAGCACAGTACGCCTGCACGGTCCGGTATTTCCGGCGCCACCTCCCGCCCCAGCCAAGTACCACCAGTGCTACACCATGCACCAGGCTTCCAGTTGCGGTCTCCAGAGCCCTATTCCTCCTCCACGCACTCTCCCTGTGGTGCGTGTCTCCAGCCCATTAC
>NC_036858.1:53870359-53889357 GCF_002910315.2 Salvelinus sp. IW2-2015
TAACTCAGTAAAATCATTCAAAACTGTTGGATGTTGCATTTATATTTTTGTTCAGTATATAAGGGAATTTCCCATGACATTAAAATGAAAATTTGTTCACTATTTCCTTTAGGAAGATGTTTACTCCTGCATCGTATGTATAGTTCTTACATTTTGTGCTGAGATGCATATATTTGTTATGTACCTTATAGGGGATTCTATTCCTCATGGGTGTTTATATTGCAACAGCTTCATTTAGAGCCATAATCATATTTCATATAGAAAAAAGCCCAAGATGCAATAATCAAGTTCTGCAGAGCATTCAAAGGATGATAGACTATCACCTGTGCAATACAATTATGGCTTGGACATATTGGATGGCCTGTAGTGTGAGGTGAGCTAATCCCATGAATAGCTAAATTATGTGACAGAAGTCATTTGAATGATTTAAAGCAAAGTGCACACCGGTTATGTTGAATACCTTGAAGATACATGTGCATATTTAACACACACCAGCTTTGGAGCTTGCCATACGATGTGTATCTACAATTCCACACCTTTGTCAGCTTTGTCATTAACTTCCAGTCAGTTTTATATCAAAATGCTTATAGCCCAGATACTTTCCAATATGTGGAGTGTTTTATCTGTTTACACAACTAAAAAGTAAAATGTATGAACACATTCACTCAGATTGTGTGAATGTATTGGTATTTACAGTATGAGGGGGAGATCAACATTGATATTCAGATCAATCAGCGCTGAATGTTTGTGGTTTTAATGACAGATCTTTATATCGACAGTSAAGGACAAACTCCAAGACAGAGTGCCTTACATATCCAATAAAATCCAAGATGCCTCTTAGAGTTTGTCACGCCCTGGCCTTAGTATTCTTTGTTTTCTTTATTATTTTAGTTAGGTCAGGGTGTGACATGGGGTATGTTTGTGTTTTTGTCTTGTCTTGGGTGGTTGTAGTGTCTAGGGGGATTTGTTAGAGTGTATGGGTTTGTGTTGAGTGAATGTTTCTAGGGAAGTCTATGGTTGAGTGAATGTGTCTAGGTATGTCTATGGTTGCCTGAGTGGTTCTCAGAGACAGATGTTTTTCATTTGTCTCTGATTGGGAGCCATATTTAAGGCGGCCATAGGCATCATGTATTTGTGGGTAATTTTCTATGTTGCATGTGTGCACTAGTTTTTCATAGCTTCGCGTTCGTCTGTTTGTTGTTTTGTTTCATTTTTCTTCTTATAATTAAAGAAGATGTATTTTGCACACGCTGCGCCTTGGTCATCTCTCTCTCCTATAGACGATCGTGACAGAGTTCATGTTTTTAGTTGTTGCTGTAAATCTTCTTGCACCTTTACACTGATAATGATTATCCTCCTATCTGGTCCACCACCCTAAGGGAGCTGCTTTTGTCAACTCCACAAGTCAAAAGGATTTGTAACATCTGAAAAGCGTTTCAGTTCTGTATCAACATTTTTATATTTCTATATACTTCTTTGTGGATCTTTCATTTGATACCATAACCAATAATGCAGTGGCTATGTTCAGATTGTCTCTCTCCAAGTTGCAATAATGTAAAGKACACAAGTGTAACCGKTGTGAAATGGCTAGCTAGTTGGCTGTGCTCGCTAGTAGCGTTTCAATCGCTGACATCACTCACTCTGAGACTTAGAAGTAGTTGTTTTTGTGGAGTGCTAGGTAATGGTGCTTCATGAGAGGCAGTTGTTGATGTGTTCAGAGGTTCCCTGGTTTGAGCCCAGGTTGGGGCAATGAGAGGGACGAAAGCAACACTGTTACACAAGTAAATGTCACAAAATCCATTGCCGAAATTGCAGAAATTAAAGCACTCTAGTTCTGCGCTCATAGACTGGTGTTCTGCTTTGTGAATACACTGAGATGTTAAATGTAAAACATGTCTTGCTCACTCAACAGTGACCCTCATTGGCTCACTTATCCGTAGAGGCCATGACAGATCAGCATGGGTCAGAGTAAAAACCTTCAAGGCTCAGTGGCCTGGGACCATAGACATTTCATATTCAGCAGGTGTAAAGAAGACTTGGCTGCGCTCTGTGAGCACAGCTCTAACACGTTGTCCACATTTTAGACTGAAGCGTTGTAAAAAAAAAAAAATTTGAAAAGTAGATTGAAGCAGCACWTTGCATAAAAAAAGAGAGGGACGCCTCCTTGAAACTGTAACTGAACTATTTTCTGCTGACTCATTCAAATGGCTCCAACTTTTTAACTTGAGAAGTGAATTAGAAAGGAAATGTACAGAAATTTAAGGCCAGTGTCACTGTCAAKGTTATAAGGCTGCTTTTGGCCAATTTGAAAATATATTGTTTTCCAGTTAAATGTGTATCCAATTTATTTTCAGTTAATCTATACATGTCAAAGGTCTACGGTCTCTTACGCTGTCCAGATCTCAGAGACCTGAACTGACAGGGTAGCTGGATGGAGTCCTTGAATCATGGCCCTTTATCAAGGAATACCAAATATATGGCACTACAGTGTCCCATAAATTGATACAGTGCTTACACAGACAATGCAGAAACATTTAATGAAATGAATCAATGTTATATGAGTGTATATGTTTTTGTCCTTCATGTTCAAACTGTGACATCTATAATCCATTTATCACGTTTGAAGATAAGAGCCAGGCTCAGACAATGTCGAAGTAACAAAAGTTTATTAATTTGAACACGGGCAGGCAAAGGTACAGGATGGCAGGCAGGCTCAGGGTCAGGTCAGGTAGAGGTCGGTAATCCAGAGTAGAGGGCAAAGGTACCAGACGGCAGTCAGGGTCAGGGCAGGCAGAGGTCGGTAATCCAGAGTAGAGGGCAAAGGTACAGGACGGCAGGCAGGCTCAGGGCAGGCAGAAAGGACAAAACCAGGAAAATAGACAAGGCAGGCGCAAGGGGAACAAAACGGACTCTCACAGACAGATAGAAAACACAGGTAAAAGTACCCAGGGGATAATGGGGAAGATGGGCGACACTTGGAGGGGGGTGGAGACATGTACAGGTGAACAGATCAGGGTGTGACAYGCTTTCATAATTAACAGTGTCATGTCTTTGCTATGCCGCATTAAGTGATATGACATGCTATTCTATAAAATAATTTCTCTGTAATTAATATTACCTGATTAAACTGATCATGTAAATGTAATTAACTAGAAAGTCGGAGCACCACGAAAGAATGTTTATAAAGCTGTTATCTTCCGAATAAACTCTTAAAGACCTGGTAATCTTTTACCTCAATAGCAGTCAATTATTAATCGTCACCTTATTCAGTCTCATCTGAACGTCGTAGTATTCTTGGTTATCTTCACGAACCCTGGCTAACAAGTTGAATCAGCAATACAAAATTTGGTTTAATTATTTATTTACTAAATTCCTAAATAATCACACAGAATTACATATACACCGGATGGATCATACATTGATTACTAATTATGTTATACAAGAAAACGTCCCTGGTGGACGGAACCGATATGACGGCTGGTTACACAAAGAAAGGGGGTTGGGTTTGAATGAAAGCGCAGGAAGACTGAGGAACAAAAGGTTTGGGTCGCTATCGGACCTCGTGAAGCTATACTATCGTAAATACAGAATATTATGCATTCTAAATAACCGCCCATTTGGAAAAGGAAAATGCAAGAAATATTTACTCTGAGCTGTGCTTCGATAGATTGGTCGTAGATGGAAGGCTGAGTTGCCCAGCAGGGATCTCTTGTCCTCTGAAGAATGTCTGGTGGTAAAGTGGATGGATACGTTGTAGTACCGTCGTCGTGTGGTAGAATAGATACTTTGTCCGTCCTTTCCTAGCCCACGTTTACAGCTGCTGCTGCTAACTCAACGGCTAGGAGGTATCACTTCTCTAGTGAATAAGAGTTCAAAGTTCATACCAGGTTGCCATACTATACGCTCATGCTATATTCTGGCTGGTATAGTCGAAATTCATCCTTCCGGCGTGTCGATTGTTACCTCCAYGTTGAAATTCGCCCTTTTTAACGTATGGACAGCAGTCCTCACGTCACCGGGAACAGGATGCTAATTTCTTTAGGTTATTGTCGTTCAACCGTTTGCAACCAGAGCTCACGCTGAGGCTGGCTTAGTTCTGTAGTTGATATTAGCCCTTTTAACGTATGGACAACAGTCCTCACGTCCTTGGGAACACAATGCGAAAGGGGCTTTTGTAGTAGGGAAGAGAAGGGCGTGTTTCATAGTTCACAACCAATGTCTGTTCACTTGAGTGGGGCCACTGAGTTGAGCCTTGTTCACTTATGAAAACCATTCTATAATTTAGAAGCTAAAATTACAATTAATCTTCTACAAATAGTTTCATATTTAAACATTTAACTTCTCTGCGCTATGGATCCCTTTAGCGGGATCATTTTCCTAAACAACCGCTGAATTGCAGGGTGCAAAATATTACAAAAAAATTTTATAATCATGCAATCACAAGTGAAATATACCAAAACACAGCTTAGCTTGTTTTTTAATCCACCTATCGTGTCAGATTCTGAAAATATGTTTTGCAGCGAAAGCAATCCAAGCTTTTGTGAGTGTATTAATCAATGCTACAACAGCTAGCCCCAAATTAGCATGGTCACGAAAGTCAGAAAAGCAATAAATTAATCGCTTACCTTTGATAATCTTCGGATGTTTGCACTCACGAGACTCCCAGTTACACAACAAAATGTTCTTTTTGTCGATAAATATTACTTTTATAACAAAAAAACGCCATTTGGGTTGCGCGTTATTGTTCAGAAAACTACAGCCTCGTTCGGTCCTGAAAGACAGAAGAAAATTCCAAACGTATCAGATTCAAAATATTACTAAAAATATTTATAATCATGCAAACACAAGTGAAATATACCAAAACACAGCTAGCTTTTGTTAATCCACCTATCGTGTCAGATTCTGAAAATGCTTTGCAGCGAAAGCAATCCAAGCTTTGTGAGTGTATCAATCAATGCTACAACAAGCTAGCCCAAATTAGCATGGTCACGAAAGTCAGAAAAGCAATAAATTAATCGTCTACCTTGATAATCTTCAGATGTTTGCACTCACGAGACTCCCAGTTACAACAACAAATGTTATTTTTTGTTCGAAATATTACTTTTATAACAAAAAAACGCCATTTGGGTTGCGCGTTATGTTCAGAAAACCAAGCCTCATTCCGTTCGACGAAAATTCCAAAAAGTATCCGTAATGTTCGTAGAAACATGTCAAATGTTTTTATAATCAATCCCCAGGTTGTTTTAACAAACATAATCGATAATATTAACCGGACCGTAACCTATTCAATAAAAGAGAGATAGAAAATGGAGAGCTACCCCTCTCGCGCGCAGGAACTAATCAGAGACACCTGACTAGTTTTAAAATCTCGCTCATTTTTCAAAATAAAAGCCTGAAACTAATGTTCTAAATTCCTCGTCACAGCCGAGGAAGCCATTGGAAAAGGAATCTGGTTGATACCCCTTTAAATGGAAGAAAGACGGGCCAGGAAACACAGATAAAAAAATTAAAAAATCACGTCCGGGTTATATTTTCTCAGGTTTTCGCCTGCAGAATCAGTTTTGTTATACTCACAGACAATATTTTGACAGTTTTGGAAACTTTGGAGTGTTTTCTATCCTAATCTGTAAATTATATGCATATTCTACGATCTGGACCTGAGAAATAGTCCGTTTACCTTGGGAACGTTATTTTAAAAAATCTAATTAATCTGACCCCTGCGTCAAGAGGTTAAATTGCACAACAATTGCATGTGAATCTGATAACTAGAATGTGTAGACTTTCCAAGATACAGGTTATGTCATCCTATCATCAGTAATAATGTCTCAGACGACAACTGATCTGACATCATATTCTATAAGTACCAATTCATATTTTCAGCTGGTTGGATTACCAAAATATGGTTCCTTTCCCCACCCTTTTGATGCTACCATACTTTCTCTATGTTAACAAAGGGCTTTCCATGGGTCAAATCTGTAGAGTAGAGAGAGAGGAAAGGGGGAAAGGTATTTATGGAGGTCATAAACCTCACCAACAGGGCAACGTCATGACAACAGTCCATCCATATGATTCCTCATGAGGAAAGCCAACCTGCAAAGCCAGTCTAGTTGCCAGGTATCAGGGTTGTTGTTTCCACTCGTAAAGCAATCTGTCTTGCTTAGTCTTTGTCAAAATAATTCCCACAGCTTATTAACACAGCCTGTGACACATTTAATGGTATATACTGTATAGTATTGTTTACTGGAGTGATTCATGTCTCATCAACAAATAAATAGTATGGAGAGGGTATACTGTATAAAATATGAGGAATTGGGGAGAGGGTATACTGTATAAAATATGAGGAATTGGGGACATTGATCAACTTAAAATATAGACTAGAAACGTTTGATAAACGACTGAAAGCAGTTTGAATGTATTGGCACTTATCGTCTACTTCCTATTTCAATACTCCTATCTTGCTTCTGAATTCATACATTAACAAGCCACTCTCTGTACCAGAAATGGTTGTAGTATGCACAGTTGCAGCCTCTCCAATGTCCTAAGCCAGTGTTTTCTTATTCAGTAACAACGTGCTGGCATACAGTATGTGAAATGCATTAAAGGTCCAGTGCAGTCAAAAATKTGATTATCTTGTGCTTTATACTTACACACTATGAGGTTGGAATAATACTGTGAAATGGTGAAAATTATGAAAATTATATTTTAGTGGACTATAAGAGCTATTTGAAAAGACTGCCTGAATTTCAGCCTGTTTGGGTGGGATGGAGTTTTGGCCTGCCTGGTGACATCATCAGGCAGTAAATTAGTTAATAGACAAATGAGAAAGAGAGTTCCAAACCTCTCTGCCAATAACAGCTAGTTTTCAGTTTTCCCCTCCCCAGTCAGACTACTCCCAGACAGTCTTAGCAAAATTCTTGCTTGAGAAATTGCTCTTTGCTATTTTAATTGAAAACAATCATATTATTAAGGTACTTAATTGTTACCCAGAAATGGTTTGATATAAATGGCTGCGTTGGACCTTTAACTTCTGCTTAATGACAGAACCTTTACTCTGTTACAGTCATGAGCTAATGTATGCTAAGCAGTATGCTAAGCAGTGTGGGATCCACAGTCTAAAAGCGATCCCCCTCTGTCTGCTGGGCGGCCTCTCTACAATTATAGCCAAAATATGAAATCTACACTGTGCTATGCTGAATTCTTGACTCTTGTCATAACCTTCAGGATTATTTCTGTGTTGATTACCTAATCAGTAGTCAAGAGACACATGTTGTGGAATGTTTCTGAAGGCCCACAAAAAGGAGCTCAATATTTTTTGCCATTTTATTTTGAAAATATAACTTGTTCAGGCCTGCAGGCTACTTGTAAACATTGATTCTGTATCACTTCTTACTATTTTCAATAATATTAGCTTAAAAATAATGGACAATTGATGTTTGAATCATGTAAGGTGTCCCCAATGAGGATAAAAGAAGATACCCTACAGTTGTTAAAAAMAWWTKTAAGTGCATTTCTGGCAGAAGGTGCGAGGATTAWCCTAATGGGAGATTATTTTCCATAATTTCCTCCCACATTAACAAACATTTAACTTTCTATTGTGAGTTAAAACAGGATTGGATCAATATTGTCACACACAGTACATACTGTACAGTGCAGTGCTGGTTAAAACAAGATTGTGCCAATTCTTGTGCAGGCTCAGTGGCACATCTAAAATTTCTGACATCTGGTAAAACATATTTCTCTGCAATATGGCATGACTGTCTTCATAGTCTGAGCCACTCTCCAAAAAGTGCATAATATCACATAGCCATACTCTTTGTTATACTCTCATTTATGTAGTCATGGGCTTATTAATAATAGTAACAAAAATGAACAGCAAGTATTCAGCTGTAAAAAGTAAAGAATATACTTTGGCCTTATTCAAACAATCACCAAACAGATACAAATCTGGTCTGGTGAGTATTATGTCTGGTGAGTAATTTTATTACCCTTTTAAGGAATTAATTAAGCTTATAATTCTTACAAAATCAGTTAAATTGTTTGACCACCGTTGACCCACAGCATCTTTAAAACTAAGAGAGAAAATTAATGGAAGCTAATATCTTACACTTTTGCTAATATCTTAGAGTCATGCTGTTCTGAAATAATTAAAACCCCATTGCATTTAACTGACAGGTCTAGTAAATAAGATGCAAGAAAGTTTGACCTWAACACCCTTCAATTTGAGTCTATATTGAGTTTAGTATTCTGACTCCATATTCATATGTCACTTACGTACATACATATATTAATTACATATCCCTCTAAAGTTACCGTAAGATTATAACATACCTACAGAGGATATATWTWTTWTTTWTTTCAGGAACACATTGGTTCTTTAGTGCTGTAATGTAAAAGCCATTGATTTCAAATGGCTTAGTTCATTAAGCTTTGAAAAGCATAAATGCAATGTCTCATACATCTCAGAACACTTTGAAATCCTGTACGGTGTACACTAGGTTGTCAAGTGTCAGGTCCAAATGTGGTTAGTTAAATGTTACAAAGGGTACTGTTGTTGAAAGAACTGGTTGATGGTAATATTGATGCCTCAGGCAAAAAAAGTATGAGTCACTAATGTTTGAGCAAGGGTGATGTTTGGGAAATAAGGAAGTGACCCATATTCCTGACACAAGAGAGTGGTTGACTGGTGTTAACCCATATACTGCAGTGATGTGAATGAAGGCTACACAGAAGTGAATTGTGTTTGTATTCAGTAGAATTAACGCAACTTAAAATCAGACATTTGTGTATAATTTCTCATCAATATTACAACATTTTGTGTAAACACAGACAGCTTTGATGAGAATGTATACACAAATGTCTGATTTTAAGTTGAGTGAACTTCTACTGAATACAAACACAATTGAAAGTTGTGAAAACGRAAAGAAGCCAGTTCCAAAGAACATAATGTATAAAAAATATGAGATCACATTCTGCCACGTCTGYATTGATAATCCATGAATTCCATTGAATTCTCAAAGAGGTGAGGAGAAATGTACTTACTAAGGCTGTTGTCGCACCTAGCTACGGTGCATTCGGAAAGTATTCAGACCGCTTCCATTTTTCCACATTTTGTTATGTTACAGCCTTATTGTAAAATGGATTAATCTACACACAATATACCCCATTATGAGAAAGCAAAAACAGKTTTTTATACATTTTTGCAAATGTATTAAAAATAAAAACAGAAATACTTTATTTACATAAGTATTCAGACACTTTGCTATGAGACACGGAATTGAGCTCAGGTGCATCCTGTTTCCATTGATCATCCTTGAGATGTTTCTACAACTTGATTCGAGTCCACCTGTGGTAAATTCAATTGATTGGGCATGATTTGGAAAGGCACACCCCTGTCTATTTAAGGTCTCACGGTTGACAGTGCAAGTCATGAGGTCAAAGAAATTGTCAGTAGAGCTCAGAGACAGGATTGTGMCGAGGCACAGATCTGGGGAAGGGTAACAAAAAATATCTGCAGCATTGAAGGTCCCCAAGAAAACAGTGGCCTCATCATTCTTAAATGGAAGGAGTTTGGAACCACCAAGACTCTTCATAGAGCTGGCTGCCAGGCCAAACTGAGCAATCGGGGAGAAGGGCCTTGGTCAGGGAGGTGACCAAGAACCTGATGGTCACTCTCACAGAGGTCCAGAGTTCCTCTGTGAAGAACCTTCCAGAAGGACAACCATCTCTGCCGCACTCCACCAATCAGGCCTTTATGGTAGAGTGGCCAGACGGAAGCCACTCCTTAGGAAAAGGCACATGACAGCCCCCTTGGAGTTTGCCAAAGGGCACCTAAAGGACTCTCAGACCTTGAGAGACAAGATTCTCTGGTCTGATGAAACCAACATTGAACTCTTTGGCCTGAATGCCAAGCGTCCCGTCTGGAGGAAACCTGGCACCATCCCTACTATGAAGTATGGTGGTGGCAGCATCATGCTGTGAGGATGTTTTTCAGCGGCAGGGACTGGGAAGACTAATCCGAATCGAGGGAAAGATGAACGGAGCAAAGTACAGAGAGATCCTTGATGAAAACCTGCTCCAGAGCGCTCAGGACMTYAGACTGGGAYGAAGGTTCACCTTCCAACAGGACAACGACCCTAARCACACAACCAAGACAACGCAGGAGTGGCCCAGCAACAGCCCGGACTTGAACCCGATYGAACATCTCTGGAGAGACCTGAAAATAGCTGTGCAGCAATGCTCCCCATCCAACCTGACAGAGCTTGAGAGGATCTGCAAAGAAGAATTGGAGTAACTCCCCAAATACAGGTGTGCCAAGCTTGTAGCGTCATACTCAAGAAGATTCGAGGCTGTAATCACTGCCAAAGGTGCTTCATCAATGTGCTGAGTAAAGGGTATGAATAATAATGTAAATGTSATATTTCCATTTCTTTATTTTTATACATTTGCAAAAATGTATAAAAAACAGTTTTTGCTTTGTCATTGTGRGGTATTGTGTGTGGATTGATGAGGGGAAAAAACTATTTAATCCATTTTAGAGTAAGGCTGTAAGCTAACAAAATGTGGAAAAAGTCAAGGGGTCTGAATACTTTCCGAATGCACTGTACCATCAGATGAAGCACTTACTGTACGTCGCTTTGCATAAGAGTCAGCTAAATGACTAAAAGGTTAAAAAAAATGTAACCTTTTACTGCAGTAGGCTAAATCAGGGTCACATGGTGTTTCTTGGTAGTCTTAAACAGAAAAAGAAGACACCTGTTTAAAGTCAGATATAGAGTTGAAATGTAATCTATTGAGTTTGCATCCCAATATTACCCTTTATATAAATCACAGAAGACTGAAATATAAAACCGTATGACATAGAAACACCGGATTTTCTGTGTAATAAAAAAAACWAAAGTATATTAATTATGAAATTATGAAAAGTATTAATAACCCATGAGGCCACTAGAGGGTGTTTTGGTCATTTAWCTGCAGGAAAGCCATGTAGGTGTTAATGTATTTGTATTTGAGAGACCCTGTCTGAAATKGACCTACTGCAAACGGAGACCAGGGTGTGTACTCACTTACATTGCGTTCTGAGTAAACACACAAATCCCCTGTGTAAACCTTCTCTGTGAGCTAATGTTTTCTTATCAGTACCTGATTTGGCTTSTGGAGTTCTGGATTTCTTCATGAAAGAGTAGAGGAAATTAAAAGTCTTATCAGCTATGCATAGACCGATTAAGATAATACAAATTAACTTCAGCAATTTGAGCTGGCACAAGGCATGGAAATCATTTGAAATTAAGCACTTTAGTTGAAAATAAATGACATTGTGATTTTTATTTATCAGATTATCTGTTGTAATGCACTCCTCAGAGCAATTGTGTGATTAGAGATGTATTAAACTCGATTCTAAACTGAACAAGATMAACAACACTATAGGATCGCTGCTTTTTTAATGTTATTCACCAGTTGTAGTCTACATTGTTTTCATTTTTCAACAACCAACAAAAACAAGGGCCTGGCAAATTTGTCACAGAAACAAGGCCCACTGGGTTTTACAATTGTTTTGTGGAAGAAGTTTGTTATTTTGTTTCAATGAAAAATCAATGCCACGAGCTGATTATATCTGGTTCTTGGCTCAGGATTAAAGGCCTTTAGAGATRTTCCCAAACCTACCCATACAGCACTCCTTCCCCCCCCATCACCTCCCTTTTAATATCTACTTCATCACATCTAGAGACCACACGCTTGCTATAGACATTTTAGTCATTTAGCTGACRCTCTTATCCAGAGCAACTCCCCGGAGCAATAAGTACCTTGCTCAAGGGCACCTYGAAAGACTTTACACCTAGTCGGCTTGGGTATTCAAACCAGCAACCTTTCAGTTACTGTCCCAATGCTCTTAACCACTAGGCTACCTGCTTCACAATAGAACACCATTCCAATTATATCAAAAGACTAAACACTGTGGCCTCCTGAGTGGACTAAGGCACTGCATCGCAGTGCTAGCTGTGCCACTAGGGATCCTGGTTCGAGTCCAGGCTCTGTTGCAGCCGGCCGCAACTGGGAGACCCGTGGGGCGGCGCACAATTGGCCCAGCATCGTCCGGGTTAGGGGAGGGTTTGGCCGGCAGGGATGTTCTTGTCCCATCGTGCTTTAGTGACTCCTGTGGCGGGCCAGGTGCAGTGCATGTTGACATGGTCGGCAGGTGTACGGTGTTTCCTCTGACACGTTGGTGCRGCTGGCTTCTGGGTTAAGCGGGCGTTCTGTCAAGAAGCAGTGCGGCTTGGCTCGTTTGTGTTTCAGAGGACGCACAGCTCTCGACCTTYGCCTTTCCCGAGTTCGTATGGGAGTTGCAGCGATGAGACAAGACTGTAACTACCAATTGAATATCACGAAAAGGGGTTAAAAAAGTTAACACTTAGACAAAAGTTGTATTTATCTGTGTATTGCTGTGTAATCTCTGTTTAGTTCATGCCTTCATTTGAAACAGTAGCACCCAAAAAAGCGATCATTTTGACACTTCCTCTGCAAAATAATCCTTTGCCAAGATAATTCATCCACCTGACAGGTGTGGCATATCAACAAGCTGATTAAACAGCATGATCATTACATAGGTGCGCCTTGTGCCGGGGACAATAAAAGGCCACTTTAAAATGTGCAGTTTGCCACAGATTCTATCCACACACTTTTTGTTTGTCTCAGGTTTTGAGGGTGTGTGCAATTGGCATGCTGACTGCAAGAATGTCCACCAGAGCTGTTGCCAGATAATTKAATGTTAATTTCTCTACCATAAGCTGCCACCAACGTCGTTTTAGAGAATTTGGCAGTATGTCCAACCGGCCTCACAACCGCAGACCATGTGTAACCACGTCAGCCCAGGACCTCCACAACTGGCTTCTTCATCTGTAGTATCRTCTGAGGGGGGTGGCAGGAAGTGCCGAGAAGTATTTCTGTCTGTGGGGAAAAACTAATTCTGATTGGCTGGGCCTGTCTGCCAAGTGGGTGGGCCTATGGCCTTCCAGGCCCACCTATGGCTGCACTCCAGCCCAGTCATGTGAAATCATGTCATGTGAAATCCACACATTTCCTTATATCAACCTGTAACTCAGTAAAATCTTTGAAATAGTCGCGTTGATATTTTTGTTCAGTATAGTATATCTATACTATCAAAGTAATGGGAAGTGTTTTAGGTTATTGTCCTGCTGAACAGTGAATTCATCTCCCAGTGTCTGGAGGAAAGAAGACTGAACCAGGTTTTGCTCTAGGATTTTTCCTGTGCTTAGCTCAATTCCGTTTATTTTGTATCCTGAAAAACTCCCCAGTCCTTAACGATTACAAGCATACCCATAACATGATGTAGCCACCACTATGCTTGAAAATATGGAGCATTGTACTCAGTAATATGTTGTATTGGATTTGCCCCAAGCATAACACTTTGTATTCAGGACAACAGGATGCTTGTTTTGGAATATTTTATTCTGTACAGGCTTTTCTTCTTTTCAGTCTGTCATTTAGGTTAGTATTGTGGAGTAACTACAATGTTGTTGATCTATCATCAGTTTTCTCCTATCACAGCCATTACACTCTGTAACTGTTTTAATTATGTGGTGTTCATGTTATTGTTATTCACCCAATGTTCTCGGGTCTGATGGACACACAACATTATTGTTTAAAAAAAATAATACAACCATAACAATTTATGTAAAAATACTTAATACTTAGATGTTGACTTATATCAATTACAAGCAATATAGGCAGCATACAGTACATGGTTAATATTTGCCATTTACCTCTGCTAGATCACATTTATCAATAAAAGTGCTATTCATTCTTTTTAAATAAAATGTGTTTTTTGGAGACAAAAATCTATTATAATCAAGCCATGGGTGGAATAAATCATGTTTATCTTGAACAAAAATAAATAAAACAAGGTTTTCATCACTATTGATGTTTATTGCTTTGAATTGAACAAATTGGAAGGACACATTTTACATACAGTATTTTATAGAAATGATAAATGAGCCCCATTGAGCACAAATTATCCCGGTCTACACACCACATGAGGGACAGCGTTTTACTGTCTGTGTGTTGCAAATGTATTTCTTGCACTTGATGCATGTATACTGTGTCTTCCTGTCCTTCTTGGGTCCACACACATCGCAGTGCTTCTTTAGTTGCTACCAGCTGCAATCTAGAAKGATGAAAACACTTAGTTCAGGAATTTCACTAATTTCACTATCTCATTCATATACACTACCGTTCAAAAGTTTGGGGTCACTTGGAAATGTCGAAAGTGATGTTTCATAGTGATGGTCAGTTTTACGCAGTCCTGAATTCCTGCTGGACTGTTACACCAACGATGATGCGCATTGAAAGTGGATGTTTATATCAAAGACAAGCAGGCTGCAAATTGTCTATAATGGTAACGGTTAAGACAGAACCTATGAGCTTTCCTCTTTGTTTTTGAGGTTGAGTGAGATGATTGAATGTTCCTTAGCCACCATGAGAGGTGAACTGTCGGGAAAAACAAGTATTACTGTTATCTGTAAGGCCAAGCAAGCGGGACAGTTCGTCACAAATTGTGTGTCTGTCTGTCGAGGGGGCACTAGGTTACAGCTGGTGACACACAGCAGCTCTTTCACTAGGGCAGTAAATTCCTGTGAGATGCCAGCATAGGCAGTCTCCCAAGGCAGTTTTACAAGACTTCAACCAGGATACGAAACTCTGGAGCACTTTTTGGAGAGTGTTAACAGCCAGGATCAACGGTTAAATCATACTACCGTCATAGCATAGCAATTCACTAGAAAGAGTTGTCTCAGCTAGTATTTTGGTCATAACTAAAATGGCACTCAACAACATTGACAATCTCGGTGAGGGAGTGTGATGCCCGCTTGCATCCTGGTGTAAATTAAATGTGTACTACAGGTAGAGGGGAAGCGGATCTTAGACACACGCGGTCCTAGATCGCGGATGGAAGTAGCTCATTTGGGTCCAGGCGGCCTGAGGGAAACATATGAAGCCAGTTGATGTTAGAGGACAGATGGATGGAAAGAGAGAAAGTAAAGAACACATGTATCGGCAGGTTAGGGATACATTTTAAGGCTTGCTCGTATTAGCACTACCAAGTTGTTTTTGGAAGTTTGAACTTGCAGACTGAAGGTTTCCTCACAGTGTCGTAGTCTAATAGGAAGAGTGGACTTCGAACCATAGGATTTGTCAGTTAGTTAGACTGATCATGGTACAATGGATACAAACGAATGCTTGCGAACAGCTTTTTATTTAGGCATGGATGTTTTGCAATGAGTCGGTGTGCAGGCGCTAGTGTGTGGCGTTTGGGGCTCTGAAGTGTCAGTGTCTGTGCCTCCTGCCTGGGTTGAGATTAGGAATGACTCTTTTTCTTAGAGCGATATCAAGAATATTCACAAGCCAAGTTTCGGCCTGACGTGGTGTTACAGGATGTATTTGAGAAAGCTCTATTATTTCACTTTTCACATTTGTTGACTAATTTCAAGAACGATAACACTCCAAGGATATAGATAATGTATGTGTAATGTGACTGAGAATATATGTCCATATCAGTAAGGGGCTGTATTTGGTGAGTGTAAGTGTTGTGTGAGATGCGATCTAGGAGCTGCGGTGGTTTGTTCAGGGTACTGTCCAGTAAGAATCAATTGATGCCCCCACTCTACGCTAGCATTGGGGGGAAGCTGCTAGGCTCAATCGCTAACTGGCAATGTCAATGGTAAGAACAAATTTCTTATTTAACAATGACGAGCCTACCGGGAACAGTGGGTTAATGCCTGTTCAGGGGCAGATACAACAAGATTTTATTTACCTTGTCAGACGGTCGGAAAATTTCGGATGCCGAACAACCTTTCGGTTATCTGGTCGGAACATGACTGCCTTTCTAACCATATGGGCTACTGCGGGCTTCAGTTATTTTGCTTTTCAAGGGAATAGGAGAATTAAGTTGATCTGCGGGTTCTTGAATTTGATTCCATACATATTCTTTCTTAGAAATGAACGCAATTATGAAAGGACACTGAGCGCTTGTCCCACAACAGCCACATTGGTGGGATCTCCTGGTTGAGAGAAGATGAACGCACACGACACATATCAGTGAGAAAGTTAATCAGACAGTGACGAGAGAGGTATGGAGTCCAGAGAGGTCTGAGTGGTACATTGGGTTACAGTTTCGTAGGGAGATTTGCGGAGGTTTGAAGACGACTTCGATCATGGACATGGTGGCTTTGTCAACTTCTTTGTGTGGCCGAAGATTTTGATGGATACAAGCAAGGATGATTTATTGTCTTTTGACCACTACAACTACACGAAAGAAACCTCATTTCATGTGTTCTTCACTGTGGGCACCTCCCTATTGATAACAGGTTGTGACAACCACTGGGTGTGATTCGCATCTTAGTTCTGTTTCCGAGGGTTACACCTTTATTATTTCCAAATTATTCGGTGTTCGAGCTATGGTTTCACACAAGGGAAACACACTGGCGGCATACTCCAAAGATATTAATAAATACCTACTACTAAATAAAATATCGAAATAATAAATATTTGAACTCGTCGGAGTCTCACTCACTGTTGCAAGTTCAAATAGATACAAGGTGCAATTTCAAGATGTGGTTGGTGCATCAGGCAGTTTTGTTATCTAAGTGTCTGATGTCAATAATTGTTGTTTCAGATGGGCAATAGCAATTAGACCATGTTCAGCTAACATATTTTACATTCTGGTGAATTAAGTCTAGCGGGCAGCTGTCGAATTACCGGTCTGGGGGGCGGCTCTTAATTTGGATATTTGTATAGTTCAGAATACTCACTCGGATTTTGTAAATATATTTTTAAAATACTTTTTAAAGAGGACTACAAGGTATGATTTTACCACTAAATGGCAATTGAGATGTAACATAATTGTTCGGGAGCTAGGACCATGGCTTTAAAAACGGCAACATTATCTCTAAAGGGACCTGAAGAAGACAAAATGGGTGTTTTGTAGGGTAATTGCAACACATTATTTGGTGACTACTTAATAGGAAGGCGAGTTAAAATTGTGGGCCGCAGCTATTTTTTTTGAGTATGAGCTTGGAGCGCTTCACTTACCTCGGATTGAGAATTTCTACCGCATGATTCCTGGTTTTGTATGCGGCATGTTATGCTTAGGACTTGCCATACAATTTCGTGTACAGTCATTTTCATTGAGGAGAATTGCATGCATTAAATACCCACACCTCAACTGGATGTGATTAAACAATGAAATAGTCAATACATATGGTTAGAGAAGGTGTTAATAATGTTAGCTTTTCTCAGTTATTACATTTCCAGAAATAAAATTGTGTGGTAATTTGGTCAGATGCCTTGTTAGGAGTTTCTGAGATAATATAAACGTGTTAGAAAACTGGAGATTTCTGGTTTGCGATCGAGTCTTAACGCTCTTGCAAAGGATGGGACAGATTCTATGGTGCTACTCGTTTTATGTTTACATAGATCTGTCCACGAGAGATTACTTTAATACACCAGATTGATGTGGTTCATCATGTGTGAAATCCTGTGAGCCAAATCACTCATAACAAAATGTCTCTCACAATAAATAAGGATATTTTCCATTGGTGAGTCATAGGAGCGTACACGTGGCCAGATGGAACAATATAGGCACATCACGTTTCATCTCCTCTTTGTACTTGTCAGCGAACAAGTGGGGTTTTGCAGTTACTAGAGGAAAGCAGTGTTTTTAGTGTAGGTCTGCTCTGAGACAAAGGAGCCAACAGCAGGTTGCTCGGGGCTAGAGGCATGAAGAGATTGGGCGGGGGAAATGTCTTACAAGCTTGGGTGGAGTTTAGATTGAGCTGCTGTGTTTCACTAGAGTTTGGGGACAGATTAACCTGACGCACAATTCTCCGTCTTTGCTTCCCTCACTTGTGGCAGCAGCCTGCAAGGCCTCAGCAGAGACAGCGGCAAGACGTGGTGTCTTTCTGCTACTAAACCGGGTCTGGGAGAACTGCTCTTTCCAACACCTTCACAACAGGTTGACCAGAGTACAAGGATTAACGAAACCGCACAGGGGAATCAGAGGCGGTAGGGCGCGAAGAAATGGATGATACACTTAGGTGCAAGCGCTACTTTCAATGATAGTCAAGAGGTACCACATGTTAGCTATACAATCTGCTTTCATTTTCTCTATTTGATTGCCTAGATTTCTTGAGACAATACTAACGCGCTCCATCTCCCAGTGTCTTGTGGAGATAAGCTACTATCTCTCATCTATACTGTAGGTTTGTGTCGTGAGGAGATAAAATGGTAGCTTGTGCCGCAGGCAGAAGCCTTGGGAAACAGCGTTTCAGAGGGTGGGTGATATTATATGAGTCTGGGGCAACTCTGCACTCTTATCCAGATTCGAAATTCATAGATTACCTCACCGAGAGAGAGTCACCCTCAATTACACCTGTTCAGAGACAAAGGTTGTGAAAAAATCACTGGGTTTTGTTCGGGCCAGGCTGGGCGGCCGGGGCTACGACATACAAGCTGAGAACGCGCAAGGGACAAGCGGGGTAGCGAACCTAGCAATGTAATTTGTATCCACAAGCACATTTCAGCGGAGCACCTTTATACAGGCGGGCGGATTTGGTATACCGGAAGGATTCTGCAGCCTATGCTTGGAGTGGCTCTATTGCATCGCACCCAAATACTTTTAGAATTTACGTGTAAGGGAATCAGAGATGTGGTTCATCTGAAGGTTTTCCATACACGGTTTTCGGTGTTCGCCTGTTGAAGAAATTGTATTTTAATTACAAATAAATGGTAAAGAGTACGAGAAAAGCGGAGAAGGAAGAAAGCAGACAGGCAGGGAGACAGAACAGGTTCTTGGTGTTAGGTTGAAACAGCAGGCCCAGGGAGGAGGAAGACAGAGTGAAGGCACACAGCAAACCTTTTTGTTTAATTTTTACTTGTTTTCAATGCCCTCTGAGTGCAGAGGGCATTGAGCTGTGGATGATTTCTTCAGT
>NC_036858.1:53889382-53908931 GCF_002910315.2 Salvelinus sp. IW2-2015
CGAAATGTCCTTGTTTTTGAAAGAAAAGAACTTTTATTTTATGTCCATCTAAAATAACGATCAACATAGCAAACAAATCAGGAAAATAACATTGTACCGAAACATTAGTTAATGTTGTAAAAATGGCTATAATGTAGCTGAACGGCCCCTCGATTTTTACTGTGGAACCTATCTACATAGACCCGTAACAGAGGACCACCCCCCATATATCAGGCAACATCCACCCCTGCTCGAAACCAATGGCCACAGCTATAGTTAGCTTAATTCCAAGAACTTTTCTACTTAAATTATAAAACTGCTCACTTGCATCATTAAGAAAACCCTTTAATTAATGCAATACTATGTCTAGCACAGCTGAAAACTGTTCGTCTGGATTAAAGAAGCAATACAATGGCCTTCAATTTTAGACTAAAGAACTTGAGTCATGGGCAGCCAATCAAGCATTATAGGGTTTCATTTACAGGGCTCAAAATCGCGTCAGAACAAAAGGACTTCTCTGAAACTCAATCACCCAGGCTATTCTATGTTCTGAGAAACTGGAAGGCTATTCCATGCGAGAAATTGCCAAGAATCTGATAAATCCTCGAGTGCAATGCTGTGTCCCTTACTCCCTTCACAGAACAGCGCAAAACTGGCTTCCTAACCAGAATAGAACAAGGACGATGAAGGCCCCGTGTGCACATAACTGAGCAAAAGATAAGAGGCACCAATTAGCATTAGCAGTGATAATCTAGTGCAGACCCAAAACAGGGAACTCCTCACACATCCTCCAACCATGCACCGTGCTTCAATTAAATAACCATACCAAACAAACCACCAGCGCAGTCTCAACCTGTCAACAGTGAGGGGCGTGCGGAGCTCTTTGGGGATGACTGGCCTTCGGACTTACTCTCAAAAATCGTCACACCCGAGCCACCAATAACATTCATACTTCAGGTAACTACCCGCAAGACATTGTGTGTAAAGTTCAGCACGACTACAAATGCGCTTTAAGAGAGTACGAGAAAAGCGAGAGAGCAGGACGAAAGCAGACAGGCAGTGGGAGACAGACAGGTTCTTCGGAGCATGTTACGTATCGAAACAGCTAGGCCCCCAGGGAGGAGGAAGGACCAGATGCAGAATACACAGCAGCAACCCCGCACAGACACACCACCAAAAGACGCATCAACACACACCAACCCACAAGACAAAAACAAAAAACGAAACAAAAAAAAAAAAAAAGACAAAACACCACCACACACAACACCGAGACCCAAACTCGAACCACAACCAACCGAACACCGGCCGCAACCCAACGCACAACAGCCACAAGGCACCGCCAGAGATCGACCAACCGCGCCACCCAGCCAAACCCGCCAACACCCGACGAGCATCAAACGACGCCCCGCCCGACAGTGGCCCCCGCAAAGCAACACAGAGCAACCACCCAACTTCCACTCACCTTTGTGAATTTTTACTTGCATGTCTCTCCACAATGACCCCTCTGCGCACGCTGGAAACACAATGCAGCAACCGAAGAAGCGCCGACATTGAGCCTGAGCCGGACCGCAATCCCAATGCCAGCGCCACGCCGGCGCGCCCCGAGTAGAGAAGAAAGCACAGACATTGCAACCCCCTTCGTCAATCGAAGCCAAACTCAACAAAATCGTGACGACACCGGAAACAACGGCGAGAACCAGAACATCCCGCACAAGCCCCGAGAGAACCCACCAGCTGAAGGGATTCATAGCCTAGGAAGTAGGACCACCATCCAAGCAAAGCATTTCGAACACTGCTAGACACCACCAAGACGCAAAGGCAACAAACGAAACGCCACTACGAACAGCACAAACCTTACAACACCTGCCGCAAAGTTACTACCTACTCAACATCCCAAACAACACACACTGTACTCCACTATCACCACAAGATCCCTAGAAAAACAACCTCAAGATATCTCCAGATTATAATGATGTCATGGGGCGACGTGCTCACAGCTCGCTGCACTCCAGAGGACACCAAATCGTATCGCCTGTATTTACATGTTTCTTTACAGATCCCACAGACCTGAACACCACACAAGGGTTAAAGTCACCATTGGCCTCATGGTGAAATTCCTGAACGGTTGCCTCTTTGCGAGGCATTGGAAAACCTCCCTGGTCTTTGTGGATGAATCTGTGTTTGAAATACACTGCTCAACTGAGGGTCCTTACAGATGATTGTATGTGTGGGGTACAGAGATGTAAGTAGTCATTCAAAAATCATAAAGTGAGTGCATGCAACTTCTTAACTTATTTAGGCTGCCATAACAAAAGGGTTGAATACTTCTTGACTCAACAAATTTCAGCTTTTGATTTTTATACATGTTGATGTAAGTTGTTATTTTACAGACTCACATGACAAATAAGACATAAATAATGGAGTAATACAATCATGACATATTTTATCAATTTTATTTTCTCCATTAAATCCTTTGACCCACATTTCTGATGATCAAATGTTATAGCAGCACTTAATAAAATACTCAAGCATATCAGGTAGTTGATTATACTAGCGATCTGGGAAGCCTCCTCAATGTTCCTAAAAAGTGTAAGAGGAGTGTAAATCAGATTATTTATATACTATACTGTACTGTCAGTGCCCTGCAAGCCTTGTGGCATCATTTGTGGATAGGATAGCTTGCCTGTGGCACGATATATGGAGTAATCTGAAGTTTCCTTTCTTCTAAATGTGGAAGCTCAACTTTTAAAATACTATTATAATCAGAAACCTTCTCCCATATATCCCTCCCTGCAGTCAGACAACAGAGATGGAATGAAAGTAGGTCTTTTACAGGATGGGCCTGAGGAGACCTAGGGAAAATGTTTATTTTTAGTTCCCTTTGCAGAGACCATCTTGAGTGCAGAGGGCATTGAGCTGTGGATGATTTCTTCAGTCAGCTCAATCTGAGGTGGCTTGGTATTCTAAGGAACCATCCCTTCTCTGCCCGAGGGCCTAGACAGCACCTTTGGATTTTCTTGTAGACAGCAAGCTCTCAATAAAATTCAAAAGCCAGTCATCCATGCCAGGTGATAGGGATTCTCAGGAAATTCTTTCACTGGAGACTAAAAAGGGCTACCTGTATTCTTGTCACCCCATTCAATACCAAACCTTCATCATACTGACCAAAGAGTAAAGAGAGTAATTTATTCACGTAGAGTGCTAATCACTGATCAAACATTTCTCTCTAAAATACCTCAATAGCCTTCCTCATATTCAACAGTTCCCAAAAAGTTAAGATTAGTACAATTAATCAGAAATGATGGACTTGCTGACAACAAACAACTTGGAACAACATTGTGGAGATTATACGTCCAAATGTCTGTGGTTTTTACTGGTCTGTACTTCCCAAAATGCAAGGGCCAGATGTCGCTTTCTTTTGTTCCATTGAGCTCTGTATCCAGCGATATTATAACCACTGACCAACAACTTAAAGAACTTGCCTAATACCCATGTAAAGTTCTCTTAGAATAGGCCATCCAGTGCTAGTTGACCAATTTCCTCTGCTGACTGCTGAGTGTTGGTATCCTCTATTAAGGTGGCTGGTACTTTGGAGGTGTTGGGATTTGAATGCCTACCAATCCCTCTATGGCGTTCAAATCAAATCAGATGTTATTCCTCACGTACAGTTTACAGCAGGTATAAAAGGTGCAGCTAAATGCTTGTGTGCTAGTTCCCTCAACATTGCAGAAAAATAATCAATATCAATAATAAAAAATATATAAAAAATAACACGTAATAGAAGAGGTAGTATGTCTTCAGTCAGCTCAATCTGAGGTGGCTTGGTATTCTAAGGACCATCCACCTTCTCTGCCCCGAGGGCCTAGACAGCACCTTTGGAGTTTTCTTTCCACACTTTTATTACCTGAACAACTCATATCTAATATAAATGTGTAGGGGGTGCACAGTGTGCACTCAGTGAAAATGTGCTATTTTACATGTTCTTTACAAATCCCACAGACCTGAACATCACACAAGGGTTAAAGTCACCATTGGCCTCATGGTGAAATTCCTGAACGGTTGCCCTTCTTTGCGAGGCATTGGAAAACCTCCCTGGTCTTTGTGGATGAATCTGTGTTTGAAATACACTGCTCAACTGAGGGTCCTTACAGATGATTGTATGTGTGGGGTACAGAGATGAAKTAGTCATTCAAAAATCATAAAGTGAGTGCATGCAACTTCTTAACTTATTTAGGCTTGCCATAACAAAAGGGTTGAATACTTCTTGACTCAAAACATTTCAGCTTTTGATTTTTATACATGTTGATGGTATAAGTTGTTTATTTACAGACTCACATGACAAATAAAGACATAAATAATGGAGTAATACAATCATGACATATTTTATCAATTTTATTTTCTCCATTAAATCCTTTGACCCACATTTCTGATGATCAAAGTTATAGCAGCACTTAATAAAATACTCAAGCATATCAGGTAGTTGATATACTAGTCGATCTGGGAAGCCTCCTCAATGTTCCTAAAAAGTGTAAGAGGAGTGTAAATCAGATTATTTAATATACTGTACTGTCAGTGCCCTGCAGCTTCAGCCTTGTGGCATCATTTGTGGATAGACATAGCTTGCCTGTGGCCAGATATATGGAGTAATCTGAAGTTTCCTTTCTTCTAAATGTGGAAGCTCAATCTTTTTATATTAAACAGAAAATACCTTCCCCATTCCCTCCCTGCAGTCAGACAACAAGTGGAATGAGAAGATAGGTCTACTTTTGACAGGATGCTGGCCTGAGGAGACCTTAGGGAAAATGTTTATTTTTAGTTCCCTTTGCAGAGACCATCTTGAGTGCAGAGGGCATTGAGCTGTGGATGATTTCTTCAGTCAGCTCAATCTGAGGTGGCTTGGTATTCTAAGGACCATCCACCTTCTCTGCCCCGAGGGCCTAGACAGCACCTTTGGAGTTTTCTTTGTAGACAGCAAGCTCTCAAATAATTCAAAAGCCAGTCATCCATGCCAGGTGATTAGGGATTCTCAGGAAATTCTTTCACTGAGACATAAAAGGGCTACCTGTATTCTTGTCACCCCATTCAATACCAAACCCTTCATCATACTGACCAAAGAGTAAAGAGAGTAATTTATTCACGTAGAGTGCTAATCACTGATCAAACATTTCTCTCTAAAATACCTCAATAGCCTTCCTCATATTCAACAGTTCCCAAAAAGTTAAGATTAGTACAATTTAGAAATGATGGACTTGCTGACAACAAACAACTTGGAACAACATTGTGGAGATTATACSTCCAAATGTCTGTGGTTTTTACTGGTCTGTACTTCCCAAAATGCAAGGGCCAGATTGTCGCTTTCTTTTGTTCCATTGAGCTCTGTATCCAGCGATATTATAACCACTGACCAACAACTTAAAGAACTTGCCTAATACCCATGTAAAGTTCTCTTAGAATAGGCCATCCAGTGCTAGTTGACCAATTTCCTCTGCTGACTGCTGAGTGTTGGTATCCTCTATTAAGGTGGCTGGTACTTTGGGAGGTGTTGGGATTTGAATGCCTACCAATCCCTCTATGGCGTTCAAATCAAATCAGATGTTATTCCTCACGTACAGTTTACAGCAGGTATAAAAGGTGCAGCTAAATGCTTGTGTGCTAGTTCCCTCAACATTGCAGAAAAATAATCAATATCAATAATAAAAAATATATAAAAAATAACACGTAATAGAAGAGGTAGTWTGCATAGTAATAACCGGATATGTACACAATAGGATATACAGTATAGGTAATGAATGTACTATGTCAAGTAAACTGGCTTTACTCCTGATCGACTAATCTTCCATTCTCTGGGCACTCCCAAACCTAATAAGCAATCAAGTGACCACCCAGGGCCGCAAGAGATGCCAGGACTCAGACCCTCCAGCCCTCCTTTCAAAACTCCACACACTAATATCCCATGCCGACAAAGTAAATKAAATCTTTTGCTTAATTAAGGACAAATATCAGAATAATTTTCCAGAGAGATAAAAACTCTGATGACTTTTTAAATTAGCTTTAAAATATGTCCGTGCCATAGGGACWTGGGGACAGTCGAAAATGATGAGCTTTGTTTTTTTATTTGTTCATTATCCACTCACTGCTGCTGAACAGATGATATGCATGTATGTAAATGACTAGTGGGCTGTTCAATAACAATTCTTGTCAAGACTGTTTTGACACATAACATTTCATTTTAACTCAAACTATTCAAACACACATTCAATTTAAACAGACTACTGTGCAATAAAATGGTGTGTTGGATTAACTTCTATGATAGTTTGTATACTAGTATGATGGTATAATATAGTATAGTATAGTATAGATAATATTATCAAATACTGTATGATAGTTTCTGGTCCTCTGTAGCTCAGTTGGTATAGCATGGCRCTTGCAATGCCAGGATAGTGGGTTTGATTCCTGGGACCCCCATATGTAAAATGTATGCACGCATGACTGTAAGTCGTTTTGGATAAAAGCGTCTGCTAAATTGCATWWATGATATATATTATTTCCCAAGGCGTATTCTTCCACTAGGCACACTTGCTGTGCAAGATTCTGAAGTTAGTGAATATTAAAGGGATACTTTGGGATTTTGKCCGCAGATACCCAGACACTTCCAGTCATTGCGCTACTGCTAAGTAGCATTGGCTTGCAAAACTACCTCTGTAACTTCCTTCATACTGGACACAGAGACAGACAAYTGGTATCCATGAGTTCATCTGACTATGGGGAAGTAGATAAAGGGCATCATTGCCAAAATCCTGAAGTGCCCCTTTAAGATTCCCCTGTTTACTGTTGCAATGTTTGAGTGCAAATAAYCMCTCAAGTGATATATATTCTACGTCMTCTGTGACAGTCATAAGAAAGTCAAGCAAATAAAGTGTTTACTTTGGTAAATCAGGTGGCAGTCTCACTATGGCTGAGTTTGGAGTCAAGCAGCCGAGGAAAAAAAATGATATCCCTCAGAGAACTCCCACTGTTTTCATTCTGTGCTCCATAGAAGGGAATYCACAGCAGCAGGTTGTTTTAATTACACGACAGAGAGGAATAACTCTGAGTCATAGAGAACAAGCACAAACCCCTTAAAATGAACAAGGAGACACATTTTATGAAGATGTGGTTTCCATGGTACTGAACTTTAGATGTCTCCTGACTACAGAGAGCACACTTCAGATCTAATAAGATAAGTTAATCGTCCATCTTAAAAGGATATTATTGAGCACGTTGTTGTAATTTGTCAGAATGGTGTGCACTTAAGGTGTAAAAGCTTTTTAGCCATTAGAGAWAAAAAATATACCCCAAATAAGCTACCAATATGTATGGGTGGGCATGAAACACCTAAACTCMCAATATGTGGTTGGTGCACTACATACAGTAAACCACCATTCCATTAATTAAAACATAATTTAATATCCATGATGTGCTGTAATGAATATGTCGTATTACATGTTGGTGGCTACCAAGTACTTTCATAAGCATATCTTATTTTCTCATCACACATTTGTAATGTCAGTTTCATTTAAGTTTCTAAGTTCAGTGCCTCCCTTGAATGAATGTTGTCTGTCATTACTAAAGTGAAGGTGACATTTTTTTGTTGCAATGGGTCTTATTTGGATTATTTTAACAGCTTGAGAAGATTAAAAGTGCAATCTGTGGTTTCATTCKGGTCAAAATATCAACCTCAGGAATCTGGTGCATGGGCTTTGTTCTAGCTTTGATTGTGGCCACAGAGAACAAAGCAATTACACAATTGATTATTTCAGAATGCAGAGAGGAATTGGATACCTGCAAAAAGTTTAAACTACTTCCTTAGGTATGTCTATCAGAATGGTGGAAAAAGTGTTTATAGTTAATACAGGTTTACTCATGAGTATGATACTCTTAACATAATACATCTAAAAGACTCAAACAGTATGCTTACACTCACTTTTGCATTTTCGTCCCTAATATTTCATGTACAGTACCAGTCTATCATGACTCAGGATATGACCCAGATGCAGACACGGGAGGCAGATAGTACAGTTCTCAGATGATTTATTATAAACACGGGGCAGGCAAATGGCAGGTCGAGGGGGTCACAGGCTATTTTCTACATTGTAGAATAATAGTGAAGAAAAACATGAAATAACACATGGAATCATGTAGTAACCAAAAAAGTGTTAAACATATCGAAATATATTTTATATTTTAGACTCTTCAAAGTATCCACCCATTGCCTTGATCACAGCTTTGCACACTCTTGGCATTCTCTCAACCAGCTTCATGAGGTAGTTACCTGGAATGCATTTCAATTAACAGGTGTGCCTTGTTAAAAGTTAATTTGTGGAATTTCTTTCCTTCTTAATGCGTTTGAGCCAATCAGTTGTGTTTTGACAAGGTAGGGGTGGTATACAGAAGAGAGCCCTATTTGGTAAAAGACCAAGTCCATATTATGGCAAGAACAGGTCAAATAAGCAAAGAGAAACGACAGTCCATCATTACTTTAAGACATGAAGGTCAGTCAATCAAGTSCAGTCGCAAAAACCATCAAGCACTATGATGAAACTGTCTCTCATGGGTCTTCTAATTTTTGGCTTAGCTTTTGGCTTACCTAATTCACAATGACAACTACTGTACTATAGCTCATGATTAAACCATAATTAAAATAGATACCTAATGAGTGGCATTATCAGAAATATAATCATCAATTTAATCAAAGTTCCTCATTAATGTCACAGCATKCCCTTTTTACCACAATGAGGTATTGAATACTAGTCGCAGGGGGTACAGTATGGTCCCGAGAGCAAATGATATTTAGCAAAGTAAGGGGTAAAATAGAGCAAATACCCTTAAGCCTTATGCATGCTTCAGTTCGGCTGGAATGTAGCCGAACTCGGCTAKGCGAATCGAACGAGTATGCTCATACTCCCTTAAAAGACCCTCCTTTTAAGGGAGTATATACTCTTCCTCTTAGTAGTCAGAATTAATCTAAGTTAACTATCATTCCTTTTGACGTTTTTGCAGAGGATATCTTAGTCGCACAATATTACATCTAACAAAGATGTTTGGTTCAGTATTTCTCAAGTGAAAACATTTGCAAGAAAACGATTGGTCTCTTATTGAATAACAACAAACACTTCACTGAAGAATCCCTACTGTTGACCAATCACAGATGAAGGGACGTAGACTTCGGCTACCGACTTCGGCTTGCCTTGAGAAATAATGTTTTGTGCACGAACAGCTGAAAAAAACATTGCAGAAGACCAAAACGAACATAAATGTCACAAAATATTGCCATATATACATGAACTGTTCCAAACTGTTTTGGATGGGAAGCATGCAGATTCGTTGAGGCTGCAGTGTTCTATTTGAAAGTGAATATAACGTTAGATTAACAGCATGTACTAATTTGTGTTTCAAGGACATTGGTAATTATTACTTTTCCAAGCAGCAGGTTTGATTGGGCGGGAGTATCGTCTTTCCACGGTGACATTACCATGCAGGAAATTGGTTAATAGACCAATAACAAATAGTTCCAAAACTCTCTGACAAAACAGCTAGTTTTCAGTTTCCCCCTCCCCACTCAGACCACTCACAGACAGTCCTATCAACATTATTGCTTGAGAAATAGTTTTTTAATAAAAAGCAATTTTTGCCAATTTTTATCAATTGTTTTTACAGTAAGGTACTTAATTGATACCCATAAATTATTTGATATAAAAACAGCTGCATTGGGCCTTTAATATGACTTGCAAATTCAAAATAGGGCCGTCTGCATCACATTTGATGTAATTGTCTGAAATCAATGCAGTTCTTGAAATGAGTTGTGATTATGATTCAGTTTTGGCTTTTTTCTCTGTTCTTGAATTCCCAAGATATTGTTAATCTTTTCTTCAAAGTAAAATGCCTTAATATGTTTTTGTTTTTTTACGTTTGATTGACCAATTTAATTTTTAGTCAAAAYGGTTTTAAATGCATTGGTAGCATAAATGTCCCTTTCTCTCAATTGAAATGTCAAAGGACTTTCAGGCTGCATGCATTGTTCCAAGTTACCTTGTCCATCTTAGCCTTGAAAATGACTGTAATACTGCAGGGAATACTACTTTGTGAATGTCACTGGCAAGATATTTTGTACTTCTGCCAATAGGCTCTATAGTTTCTCTAAGGTTTGTCTTCAAGAACAGAACTTTATCTCCCTCTTTTTCTCGCTCACTTTCTCTCCATATTTTTTCCTCTTTTGCAAATTGTCATGAAAACCAGTCTGTCATACAAAATCAGTCTCTTTCAAAGTTTTACTTAACAGAGTATCTCGTTGGAACAGCCTACACAAATTACTTTCTATCTTGGTTGGGCAGCCATAATCTGACTTGTTCCGCTGGAGACCTCCATGAAAACCTTGATTCCATGAATCTGCCAGTTTTGCTTGACACAAATAGAGAAAATAGGTTTTATTTTATGACTATACTTTTATTAAAAATCATCATAGCAATATATTTTGAGTAGCTAATGTAACAATTAACATAATTCTCCAAAACGTATTTATTTGTGAGGCTTTACATAACAATGCAGGCTACAAAGCCCACATCAACAGTAAACGCCTAAAAGAAAATGTTTCACTCAATGATATACTTTGGCATTACATTTAATCTACAATGCCAATTTCTGTATGTGCCATCCAGAATGACATTGAGGTCATGGGCCTTGAGATAAGTGCTTTGACGCCATACAGAGACACTTAGTGCTTTTTAGAAAGACTTGCTTAGAGAATAAGACGACATATCCAATGCACAGCAGTCAAGATGAAGTGACCAACCGCAAGCCAGCATGACTGACATTCAAGACGACATGAAAATCCCTCCAAAGTTCCCACAAATGGACGGTAAACAGAAACAGCCCTGGGCTCAAAAGACAAACCACATCAGAACCAGGATGTCAACAGTCAGCAGTGTTGTGATGTGTGGTAGACCAGGAAGGCTAGATGTGTAATATACCAAGCCAGTAGGGATGGTAATTATTTGAATATTTTACTGCAGAAAGACAGAAGGGATCATAGGGAGACCCATGCTTTTATTGCTGATGTTTTGGCCACACCATTGCACCATCGCACTAAAGCATTACTGTCAATTGGAAATGTGTGCAGAAATGCCAGTCATAGGCACACTAATCTCATGTCAGGATTTGTCTTTTAGTTTTAAGATTATTGGTCCGCCAGATACACATACTGTATTGAAGGAAGTCTGTTGACCAAGTTTTTATGATGTTGCATGTGACGTGAATGCTTATGAATACAAAAGCAAAGAAGTGCCTCTTAATTTTTTCAATACTGCTACAAGAGAAGACACTTGGATGCCCTTTGACTAATATATGCAAGTAATTTACATTCACATTTAAGTAAAGCTGTGGATTTTCACCTGTGTGTGTGTGCAGTGACTGAGTAATTATTTAAAAAGGCTGAAAAGGTCAACATAGAATATCTTATTCAATTTATAATATACATTTTATTAACCCTTTTATCCATAGTATGCCTGAACGCTTTTGAATGTTTTGTCAAATTAGACATTTCAAGATGAGATCACTTTGCCTCTRATTTGTTTGTTCAGTAAACAAATGTATAAGTGAAGTAAACCAAGATTGCATTTGAAGTTTGCCATTAGAGTAGAAAACTGTCAGAGTGTTTTAATTAAATAATTGAGGTGATTGCAAACAAACCTGAATCATGATCATCAGGCCAAGATACACTGAGTGTACAAAACATYAGGAACACTTGCGCTTTTCATGACATAGACTGACCAGGTGAATCCAGCTGAAAGCTATGATCCCTTATTGATTTCACCTGTTAAATCTACTTCAATCATTGTAGATGGAGGGGAGGACACATGTTGAATAAGGATTTTTAAGGCTTGAGACAATTGAGATGTGGATTGTGTATGTGTGCCATTCAGAGGGTGAATGGGCAAGACAAAAGGTATATGTGCCTTTGAACTGRGTATGGTAGTACAGTAGGTGCTGGGCGCACTGGTTTGACTGTGTCAAGAACTGCAATGCTGCTCGGTTTTTCACGATCAACAGTTTACCGTGTGTATCAAGAATGGTCCACCTTCAAAAGGACATCCAGCCAACTTGACACAAATGTGGGATGTTTTGTACACTCAGTGTATATCCGCATATTTACAAATAGTCGACATGTGCCAGCATCTCTGTGGAATACTTTCGACACCTTGTAGAGTCCATGCACGATGAATTGAGGCTGTTCTGAGTGCAAAAAGGGTGCAACTCAATATTAGGTAGGTGTTCCTAATGTTTTGTACACTCAGTGTATATCCGCATATTTACAAATTCACAAGGATACAATAGAAGCAATCTCTCATAAACCCTGCATACTATGATACACTTAAGAAAGCACTTAGAGCACCTTCAGAAGGTATTCATACCCTTTGACCTATTCCACATTTTGTTGTGTTACAGCCTGAATTCAAAATGGATTACATGTATATTTTTCTCATCCATCTACACACAATACCCTAAAATGAAAAAGTGAAAACACGTTTTTAGACATTTTTGCAAATGTTTTCAAAATTAAATACAGAAATATCTAATTTACATAAGTATTCACACCCCTAAGTCAATACATGTTAAAAATCACCTTTGGCAGCGATTACAGCTGTAATGTCAATGTTGTGCGCTACTGGTACGAAGTCAGGTGCAGGAGAGCAGTGAGTTGTTTTAGGTTATTGTGCTGCTGACAGGTGAATTTGTCTCCCTGTGTCTGTTGGAAAGCAGACTGAACCAGGTATTCCTCTAGGATTTTGCCTGTGCATAGCTCTATTCTGTTAATTTTTATCCTAAAAAACTCCCTAGTCCTTGACGATGACAAGCATACCCAAACCATGATGTAGCCACCACTATGCTTGAAAATAAGAGTGGTACTCAATGATGTGTTGGATTTGCCCCAAACATAACGCTTTGTATTCAGGACATGAAGCAAATGTTTTACAGTATTACTTATTTCAAACAAGATGCATGTTTTGGAATAATTTTTGTACAGGCTTTTCTTCTTTTCACTCTGTAAATTAGGTTAGTATTGTGAAGTAACTACAATGTTGTTGATCCATCCTCAGTTTTCTCCTATCACAGCTATTAAACTCTGTAACTGTTTTAAAGTCACCATTGGCCTCATGTTGAAATCCCTGAGTGGTTTTCTTCCTTTCCAGTAACTGAGTTAGGAAGGACTCCTATATCTTTTTAATGACATGCCCACAATGAGCCATTTTTGGCTAATATTAGGTTGGTTCATCATGACTGCTTGAAGCAGAAATACGCTCCTTCTACATGACCTTAGTCATCAGAATTAACATTGGATGAACCAAATGCTCTAATAATGCCATCAGCAAAGACACATCAAATATATGTCAAAACAATGTCCCTGTTAAGTCAATTTGTTTCTTAACCTTCAGATTAAGTTGTATGTTCTGTATGTAGGTTATAGTCTATCAGAGCCAACTTATCAACACTTCTCAGCATTGGTTGAAGACAAAATGTCAAAATAAATCTAGTTCTTTGAAGTACAATGTGTGATTGTGCTGACGTTTTCCCCTAAAGAACTCTACTTCTCAAGAATTCCTTCTTGACATGTACTCAGTTGCTGTATATAAAAGGTGGGGAAGTCGTAATGTTTGGCTTTGAGTGTTATGATGATAAATTCCACATTTATAGGGGTGGAAAATCATCACATTAAAAAAACATGTATCTCAGGAATGGTATTCTCTATCCTTAGCGAATAATACAGATTTGTACAAATTTAAGAATGTTAAAGAATCTTATTATCATACACATACAGTTATGGAAACTGTAGCAATACGATGTAAGTTATCAGCTAGATGAGGATCAGTGGTCCAACAATCCTATCTCTGTAGACCTCTTTGTTGCTAAGTTGATTGTTTTAAGGCCAGGTTGTCATTTGGATAATATATATTTCTTGCATGTATCTGTAGAGTTACTGTCAAGCGCTTGCATACTGTGGAGAGATCTAAGGTTTACAGTAATGTACAGTACCACATCTTGACCTTTTCAGTATCTTACCTTCAATCTCATGGGGAAATAAATTCATCATGGAAGATTTTTTAAAGAATTGTCTTTAGCTCTCATGTGTGGCCTCACTTTTCACTTAATACATCAAGTCCTGTCTGCTTCTTGGCTGCCAGCCTTAAAAACTGTAAAACTGCTTGGCAACTTTATGTTGGTACATGCACAACATGACAATATTATGATGTAGCCTGCAAACTGTTTTGAAGGGTATTGGAATCCATATAAACTACGGCAAGGCCCCTCTAAAGATCTTAATAAATCTGCTTCTGATGGCATCCTACGTGTTATTAGTATTGTGGTGTTTACATAAAGGGTGGCTACATCTGGGTCRACTCTGTAGTCACTTTATGGTGGCACAATTGGAGGCAGGGGAAATGTTTCAGTTTTGGGTCGGCATATGCTAATGATATAGTTTGTCAATCATGGGGAATGAGGGTGGCCATCTTATTATAAAGATCTAATTTTGTCAATTCTAAGCAAGTCTTTATCTTTCTTTTTTCAAAGACACAGCAATTATCTTGCATCACAATGAACTAACAATGTAGATATATAATTTGTAGATACACAAAGTTTTATGCTAAAGAAATTGAGTCCAGGCTGTCAATAGCTTTGCYCGCCACATGTAGTTTATCTATGATACACCACTTCACTTCTCTCAGTATGATAATGACCTAAACCACTTTCATGTCTTGTAGTGCAATATGCAGTGATGATTGTAATAACAAGCTGCTAAATGTCCTCTAATATTTGCATCCTTCATGGTCTGTGATTCACCTGATTACATTCCTATTGTTCCTATTACTATTTATAGATTCTTAAAAACAAAATGATCAAAACTATGCAGTCGCATTGTATATTTAAGCAATAAGGCACAAGGGGGTGTGGTATATGGCCAATATACCACGTCTAAGGGCTGTTCTTATACACAACGCAACACGGAGTGCCTTTATACAGCCCTTAGCCGTGGCATATTGGCCATATACCACCCCGAGGTGAATTATTGCTATTATAAACTGGTTACCAACGTAATTAGAGCAGTAAAAATAAATGTTTTGTCTTACCCGTGGTATACGGTCTGATATTGCACGGCTGTCAGCCAGTCAGCATTCAGGGCTCGAACCACCCAGTTTATAAGTAAACATATCTATAASCTGCTGTCGTCCTAATACACATTGATTATAGAATCTCTTATCCCATTAATATTTCTCTTTGTGCCAGTGTCATTCTTAAAGTTGGATCACTGCATTAGGTTACAAGGTGTTCATATAAGGAATCTTTAGGCTGAGTAGATGCTAAGAAGTTAGAGGGTGTCATTTTCTCCTCAAACTGAAAGGGCTCACCACCGTCCATTGGAGACSTGAGATTAATTAGAATTTTAATGATTGCCCAGCCGCCTTACTGTTGGCCAGTAATGTTGGGAGGTTGCTGTGCTAATGGAGTACTTAAATTGATAGGATATAAAACCTTATAGTTAACCTTAAAGAGACCTTTATTCAAACATTTTATTTGTCACATACACAGTTTACATCAGGTATAAAAGGTGCAGTGAAATTCTTATGTGCTAGCTCTCTCAACAATGCAGTACATCAGTCAATAACAATAATAACAAGTAATAAGAGAGGTAGTATGCATAGTAACAATGGACAGTATTGTAATGTATTCACAAATATAAACTGGGTAGTGGTTCACACAGATATCGGATGGATTATTTGTGGGTATTAAAAGAGCCTACGCCATTAATATACATTGTTAAAAAAAGGAGAAAGAATACAGCCGAGCCAAAACCTACCTCAATAACCTAACAAATCTTAATGGCATCAGTGGAGTTTTCTGTGGTCTAACAGCATTCCGTACCTGTATTAAGAACAGTTCATAGATAAAAGAGAAAGGCCAAGCATTTGGAAAATGCCTTTTTAGGTGATTTTAATTGAGCAGCCACTTGCCTCCCTTTTTATGATGAAAAAGGGAATCCATTTGTGACAGAGGAAAGATTCTGCTGCGACCCTCAGTGTGTTTCTAATCAATGGAAGCCTTCACACATATCGGGCCTTTCATTCCTATGCAAATGAGGACGGTCAAGCAAAAGCTGGAATGGACTTCCTGAAAGGATCAATGAGGCCTGAAGAATGGATATGGGCATGTGACGGAGTACCATCTGTCAGTAACTCAGGGAAAGATTCTAGTGCTAATGCTACTAATGTGAGGTGCAACAACACCATCACATTATCAAAGATGTTTTGTGCAGACAAGAGGATTGGAAAGACAAATGGCTACGTGCTGAAAGTGGAATTGTGATTCTTCACTGCCTGGTCTTCACTTTGGTTTCAGTCAGTGTGCAGGGAAATCCCTCCCCCCAAATTCATGAGAACCTCGAATGTACCATGATTTTGAAAAATGGATGAGTTTACAACACATTTAAATATGAGTTGGTATCTAAACCAGGAATTCTAAATGGTAGAATCTGTGAGACATGGGGCCCTCAACAGGTGACTCTATGGAACTGCAACTCCAGCACAAAAATACAAATCAGCAGGTTGACATTTATTGGGATGACTCATGTACTGGAGGCAGCTCTTCAGGGTAGGCTCTAGATCCGCAGGGTAGACACACAGGGTACTACCTTTACCCTAACCTTAACCACACTGCTAACCTTATGCCTACCTAAACTTAAATTAAGACCAAAAATAACATTTTTGTTTTCAGGAATTTTTACAATATATAGCCAATATTGACTTTGCAGCTGGCCCATCTTGTGGAAATCATTCTAGATTCACCCCAATAAACATCAGTCTACTACAAATCATGGCTGAGGATGCTTAGGTTCCTGAGCTGGAATGTAGCAAAAGAGCAGAGCACAACTCAACTGCTGAAGAAGAATGGTTCGGTCATTGCCTCTATGATTAGGTGTCATCTAGAATGTGCAAAAAACACATGGAAACATTTTAGATTTGCATAATATCCTTCAAGAATTTATGTTGAATAGAAATGTCAATGTAATGAAAAATGGATGCATTGAGGACTCAGACTTCTCAAATCCCTATAATGCATTTGATAAAACTAATTTTGTGTGGTTGTAAAAAGAAATGTAATCAAAAGATTATTTGCTTCTCTACTGATCCCGCTGTGTTTGGAAATGACATGGTTTGCAATAGCATTTTTTAAGAATCTGTAAAGGGGAGGTCAGACCAAACTAATTTCTCTTAGATTGATTCTAGGAACGCTTCGTGATAATGGTAAAACAAAGGAACTGTTTGCTGATACATACTTGTAGACAAACTTTCATAGGCTTACTTGTATAGTTGGATGATGTAAAACTTAATATATCGCTCTGATTAACGGAGGAAAAACTTGGGTTGTCTTTTAGTTGTGTTGATCCTGAATAATTTAGTTGTTTGATCCTGGATCGTCATTACTGTAGCTGTGTTGACCCAAGATCGTCAATCAGCTAAAAGACAAATTGCTATAGATAGCAATTGCAAGCTAGCCAGCTTGGATTTGTACAGGTATTGGTGCATCAGTGCCCTTGTGCAGTAGTGACCTGAGAGTGCTCATATTGCACCTACTACCGTACAATCATATTTCTTTAGATTAAAAGTGTGACAAATAGTTTTGTAATCAAGTGCTTTTAGACAACAAATACATTTGTTAAGTGAGTTACAATTTGTCTGTGTAAGGGCTTATTCTCACTGAATAGAGTTATTGGGATGAAATTTGTATTCGCTAATATGTACATACACTTTTCAATTCACAGCTCAGAAGTACCATAAATGTCACCGTAGCCACTAGACAGGCGGAGCATTGCAAACTATTCAACTAGCTAGCTACTAGCTAACGTTAACAAGCAACTCTTCATGCATCTACCATTTATCAGGAATCAAGTAAGAACTCAAGTGCAGACTGTGTGAAGTAACAATGTTTAATGTAACCACAGGGGCAGGCAAACGACAGGTCAAGGCAGACAGGGGTTGATAATCCAGAGTAGGAGCAAAGGTACAGGATGGCAGGCAGGCTCAGGGTCAGGCAGAGTTCAGTAATCCAGAAGTGGAGCAAAGGTACAGGACGGCAGGCCCAGGGACGGGCAGCGTGTTCAGGCGGGCAGGTACAGGGTCAGGACAGACAAGGGTCAAAAACCAGACAGAAAACACAGGTATAAATACACAGGGGATAATGGGGAAGATGTGCGACATCTGGAGGGGGGTCGAGACAATCACAAGGACAGATGAAACAGATCAGGGCGTGACAATATTACGATCTTAATTATTGCAACAAAATCATATTACACACTTGAATAACGCAACAATTCACAAGCATGTTGTTAAGAGAATTCTGTTCTCAATGTTCATAAACTGAACTTCAATTAAACTACTCGGTCTGTTAGCAATAATTTGTAAGGTTCTTGTTGAAATGAAACAGACAGAGGCCAGTCTACAATAGTCAGAATGTTTAGTTTTTGAGAGCTCTGCTTATCATTTCCTGTACATTGGTTTATATACCTCTCATTTCATCATAAATGTCCCTCCTCCTCTCAGAGACAATGACAATATAGTTCACAAGTCTTCTCCTACTCATACATTGCCTGCCACCTGTTATACAATCTACTACAAGCCCAAGGTTTCTCCCCTCACTGGGTGGGGACAGAATGTCCTGTAAGGAACACAGTAGTACAGCTTGTCTGTCGATAGCTCCTCTTATAATTTGTTTCACACTTGCACCCTGCTTACATACTAAAAAGGAGCAAAAAAGTCCTTGTTCTAATTCTGACTAAAACTACACACATCAGATTATAGTTTTATGATTCTAATAAATTTCATACAATCATATGGTTTCAGGGTGGAATATTTTTAGTCATTACCATTAATAAGCATATAATTCCCTTATCACATGTGCAGACAATTAAAGGGCTTATTTTCTCGTCTGTAGCCTACACTTCACAGAGTTACTGCTAGCTAAAGCTAACATGTCTTCATCAAGTAACATTAGCCTAGCAAAAATGAACGATTATCCCTCTAATTCAAATATAAAAGTACAGTAGGCCTACCTTACACCATAACAAACCATGCTTCATTTTTATTAATATTATGCAAATCATTATCATTAGGCTACATGTGGTAAAAGCAAATTGCAACTGAAAATGTGGTATAATTCACTGGGTGAAATGAGATGTTGAGCTGTTTTATATGGAAGCTCATTCCAGCCACTCAAAAATAAATGCATATATCATACATAGTTTATTAATTTGTGTTGATTTCTGTAACGAGTGCGCTGAGAGTCGGGAAGCAAGTTTCGGGAGTGAGTCTTTTATAAATAAAAGAAACAATGAATACGAAACACAAACAACGCACCAACATGAAAACAAGGTCAATAACACCTTAGGAAAGACTAGGGAATTGACAGATTATAGGGAAATAATCATGGAGGTGATGGAGTCCAGGTGAGTGTCATGAGGCGCAGGTGCGCAAGACGTTGTGAC